>NW_027183502.1:300000-476393 GCF_041296385.1 Aphelocoma coerulescens | reverse complement strand
TTCTTTCCTTCTTTGCTTTCCTGCTTTCTTGCTTTCATTTTTATATCTTTTGCTTTCTGTTTCTATTTCTTGTTGCTTGCTTTTTCTTCCTTTTCTTTTTTCTTGTCCTTTTCCTTTTTCTTGTTGGTTTCACATTCATCTGTTAACTTCCCAATCATTTTGCTACCAAAAAGGAAACCACTCAGTCCATCCCTTAAACACAGCATAGGAATCGGTGTAGATACAGACAGGAGAAGTATTCTGTGCCTCACGTTGGAAAACACTCCAAACAGCTCTCAGCTCGCCAGCTTGGGCGCTGCCTTCCCCTCTGTGATAATTCCTTCACCTGAGGAGGTGTACCTTTTTTCAGCATCTTTGAAGCCACAGGAGTAAAAACCTACAGGCCTCGTCGGACCCTCAGGACCCCGCTGCCATATGTGTACTGACAGCCCTGAGGAGGCAAATCCCCATTCCACCTGGAAAGGATCTGTAGGGTGAATAGGGCCCAGGGCTTGGTGAGCTGTTGCTTCAAAAACCAACAATTGCAATGCTTCTTCTTGAGAAGCACTCCATTCCCATTTTACCCTTTTCTCAACAAGTTATAAAGAGGTCTGGCAATTATGGAAAAATCTGAGATGTATTTTCTCCAGAACACTAATAATCCTAAAGCATGTTGGAGATCTTTTTTGGATTCGGGCATTTTAATCTGATCTAAAGAGGTTAGGGTATCGGGTGGGATACATGTCATACCTCCTTTCCACCAAATTCCCCAAAATTTCACTTCATGTGAAGGGTTTTGGATTTTTTTGGAGGGAATTTGCAAATCAAGGCTTTCTAAGTGGGAGATTATTTTCTGTTTGGTATCTCTCACTCCTTCTATTTCATCTCCCACAAGGATATCATCAATGTATTGATAAACAGCCACATTGTCAGCTTTGGGTATTTTTTCTGACTCTTGGGCTGAAGCGTGATGAGCCAGGGTGGGGGAATGTTTGTACCCTTGGGGAAGCCTAGTGAAAGTGTATTGCTGTCCTTCCCATGTGAAAGCAGAACGGTCCATATCTTCTGGCTGTAAAGGTATCATAAAAAACATGTCTTGGACATCTATAGGTGCCATGATTGAATGAGCCTTTTCTTGAATCAATGTTATGATTTCTGCCAGATTTGGGACGGCTGCTGTAAGAGGGTCTGCGTTGGCATTTAGCCTGCGAAAATCTATTGTCAGCCTCCACTTCCCATTAGGCTTTCGTACTGGCCACACCAGAGAATTGAAAGGAGAATGAGTATGAACTATTCCTCCTTGTTCTCGCAGCTCCTGTATCACTGGCTTGATACCCTCTTTGGCACCCAGGGGAGGGGGTATTGTTTCACATCAGTTACTTTGCTGAATGGTAGGGAGGGCTTTGCTTTAGGGCTTTGCCACCAATGGGGAGCCGCGGGACGGGCGGGGCTCGGCGGGGATTGAGCGGGGCCGCGGGGCGGGGGCGGGGCCCGGAGGGGCCGGGGCCGCTGAGGGGCCGCGGGTGCGGCAGAGCGGGAGCGGCGGCGGCGGGGCGGGCGCGGGCAGCGGGCTGCGGTGGGGGAGTGACCCCCGGCGAGGGAGTGACCGAGCCCCGGCGGGGGACTGACAGAGCCCCGGTGAGGGAGTGACCGGCCCCCGGCGGGGGACTGACAGAGCCCCGGGGAGGAGCGGCCCCGGGCGTGTGGGTGGGTGCGTTCCTTCCTTGCCGGGGGTGGGATCGGGCCTGGAAGGAAGCCAGCCGCGTGGGCAAAGGAGAGCGGCGAGCCGCCTTCCCGTCACATGGCTTCTGCAAAGAAGCCTAGGGACTACTAGAGGGAGTGGCCTTTGATCAAATCGTCATAGTGCAAATGTCCCGGTGATAAGATCCAACCCCACCTAGGTCGAATCCTCACTTATTGTGAGAGAACTTCTTTTGGTGTTGTGAAAATTTTCTCTCAGCCAAGCTGGTGGGGGGGGGGTTTGAAACTTTGTCTCTACATGGTCTGATTGCATTCTAGTTTTATATATAACAGCACGAATTACATACTTTATTTATAACACCAATGTCCTTCTTGGCCACCTGGGCACACCTGGGCTCGTGTTCAGCAGCTCTTGGCCAGCACCCCCAGGTGTTTTTCTGCGGGGCCATTGGAAATTGCACAGAACGGTCAGTGCAATGTGGGGAGTTTAGTAACAACTGCAGGCAGCCCAATCGGATTTAGGGACTCTGTGGCCGCTTTGCTAACAAGTCAAGGCGGCCCAGTTCCCCTGAAGGGCTCTGTGGCCGCCTAAAGTAACCAGCCCGTAGCGCTGCAGGGGGATGTTGTGAGCCAAGTGCAGGTGTAAACGATGTCCTTGGACACCGATTCCCGCTCTTGCAGAACGTTTGGGTTTCTGCAGCGATCCCTCCTGCCCGGCCGTGCTGGCGGCGCAGCCCCGGAGGAGCGGCCGCTCCGCGAGGGCCCCGCGGCCGCCGCTCCCCAGGGCCCGGCCGAGCGCTCGGCGCGCGCAGAGGGACAGGGGGCGGAGCCTGCGCCGCTCGCGCCGCTCGGGCCGCGGGCGCAGCGCGCGCCACCAATGGGGAGCCGCGGGACGGGCGGGGCTCGGCGGGGATTGAGCGGGGCCGCGGGGCGGGGGCGGGGCCCGGAGGGGCCGGGGCCGCTGAGGGGCCGCGGGTGCGGCAGAGCGGGAGCGGCGGCGGCGGGGCGGGCGCGGGCAGCGGGCTGCGGTGGGGGAGTGACCCCCGGCGAGGGAGTGACCGAGCCCCGGCGGGGGACTGACAGAGCCCCGGTGAGGGAGTGACCGGCCCCCGGCGGGGGACTGACAGAGCCCCGGGGAGGAGCGGCCCCGGGCGTGTGGGTGGGTGCGTTCCTTCCTTGCCGGGGGTGGGATCGGGCCTGGAAGGAAGCCAGCCGCGTGGGCAAAGGAGAGCGGCGAGCCGCCTTCCCGTCACATGGCTTCTGCAAAGAAGCCTAGGGACTACTAGAGGGAGTGGCCTTTGATCAAATCGTCATAGTGCAAATGTCCCGGTGATAAGATCCAACCCCACCTAGGTCGAATCCTCACTTATTGTGAGAGAACTTCTTTTGGTGTTGTGAAAATTTTCTCTCAGCCAAGCTGGTGGGGGGGGGGTTTGAAACTTTGTCTCTACATGGTCTGATTGCATTCTAGTTTTATATATAACAGCACGAATTACATACTTTATTTATAACACCAATGTCCTTCTTGGCCACCTGGGCACACCTGGGCTCGTGTTCAGCAGCTCTTGGCCAGCACCCCCAGGTGTTTTTCTGCGGGGCCATTGGAAATTGCACAGAACGGTCAGTGCAATGTGGGGAGTTTAGTAACAACTGCAGGCAGCCCAATCGGATTTAGGGACTCTGTGGCCGCTTTGCTAACAAGTCAAGGCGGCCCAGTTCCCCTGAAGGGCTCTGTGGCCGCCTAAAGTAACCAGCCCGTAGCGCTGCAGGGGGATGTTGTGAGCCAAGTGCAGGTGTAAACGATGTCCTTGGACACCGATTCCCGCTCTTGCAGAACGTTTGGGTTTCTGCAGCGATCCCTCCTGCCCGGCCGTGCTGGCGGCGCAGCCCCGGAGGAGCGGCCGCTCCGCGCGGGCCCCGCGGCCGCCGCTCCCCAGGGCCCGGCCGAGCGCTCGGCGCGCGCAGAGGGACAGGGGGCGGAGCCTGCGCCGCTCGCGCCGCTCGGGCCGCGGGCGCAGCGCGCGCCACCAATGGGGAGCCGCGGGACGGGCGGGGCTCGGCGGGGATTGAGCGGGGCCGCGGGGCGGGGGCGGGGCCCGGAGGGGCCGGGGCCGCTGAGGGGCCGCGGGTGCGGCAGAGCGGGAGCGGCGGCGGCGGGGCGGGCGCGGGCAGCGGGCTGCGGTGGGGGAGTGACCCCCGGCGAGGGAGTGACCGAGCCCCGGCGGGGGACTGACAGAGCCCCGGTGAGGGAGTGACCGGCCCCCGGCGGGGGACTGACAGAGCCCCGGGGAGGAGCGGCCCCGGGCGTGTGGGTGGGTGCGTTCCTTCCTTGCCGGGGGTGGGATCGGGCCTGGAAGGAAGCCAGCCGCGTGGGCAAAGGAGAGCGGCGAGCCGCCTTCCCGTCACATGGCTTCTGCAAAGAAGCCTAGGGACTACTAGAGGGAGTGGCCTTCAAATGAGACAGTGGGGATTGGGATGACAGATTAACGTTGTTTTTTCGCTGTTGGGGTGGTCAGGCGTTGGCACAGGTTGCCCAGGGAGGTGGTGGTTGCAGAGGGTACGGTCAGGCTCAGTCAATGTGCAGAGAATGGATCAGGGTGGCGGCCATGAGGGAAGTCAGTGCGTAGTTCAGACTATAGGATGGTGATCTTTACCGTAAGAAGTGTTTGATCATGTGATTGATGGAGGCAGACAAAGAGGTTTAATCAAATTAGAGAATTTATTAATTACAGCAAGCAAGGCATAAGCAAAATCAGCGCTGGGCGACAGGGGAGTCCCCGCTCCACCGAATTGCCGCAGGGGTTTGCAAATTTCAGTCCTTCTTTTATGCAGGATCGTTTCCTGTTAACTCTTCTTTAAGGGAGTACTCTGCGCATGTGTGAACTTGTTGCTAGGGGGTCGTTTTTTGCCTTCTGGTGGTCGATGGCTGAAGGCTAGTAGTCTTCTTCAAGTGCCCTCTGGGTGACCTTTTCCATATTTGGTCAGTTAGTATCCCCTGCTTTTCTTCCTGGAGCTTAAACAATAGTACACTTACAGCACTTACAACCTTTACATATAGATTTGTTAAGACATTTCCTGTTATGTACGTTGTGGCCTGTGTCAGCTCTTTTCAATGAACAAAATACCCTCATTTATTACAATCCCCCCTTTTTCTCTTGTTCATTTTTGTTCACTGAATCTTTTTAGCTCCTGTTTAGCTAATTCTAACATTTCTTCTTCATGATTTTCTGATATCTGCTGGTATTTAGCCCTAAGGAGCATTAAATGTGCTACTTCTAAGCGCCCTTTTACTATGGAGATCAACTTATTAAGTATACACGGCCCAAATGTGAGTCCTAGGACTAACAGAATTAGAGGCCCTGCGATGGTAGATAACAAAGTGGTTAACCAGGGTGAATGGTTAAACCAGGATTCATACCAGCTCTGTTGTGCCTCTCTTTCTCTTTTCCGTTGTTCTAGCCGTTTTCTTAGTTCAGTCATGGTGTCTATCACTACCCCAGTGTGGTCTGCGTAGACACAGCATTCTTCTTTGAGTGCTACACACAGTCCTCCCTGCTGAAGGAATAATAAGTCTAAACCCCTCCTATTTTGTAGGACTACTTCTGATAGAGATCTTACTGATTTTACTAGGCCATCAATTGCTTGTTCTATTCGGCTTAGATCTTCATCTACTGAGACCCTTAGTGCTCTTAACTCTTTTTGCTGGGTGACTAAGGATGCTGTTCCAGTTCCTGCCCCAACTCCTCCTATAGTGAGAAGGGTTGCTATGGTTAATGCAGTAAAAGGTTCTCTTTTTACTAGGTGATGATCTGCTGTGGTGTGTTGTTGGTACATGTATTCACTAGGATGATACGTGATTCGAGGTATGATGGACACTTGAATACAATAATCGTGGGTGTAATTAAATAGTTTGAGTGAAAGGCAGGGTGTGATTCTTATATTGTTACACACCCATTTAGTATTTGCGGCTGGGAGCAACCAATCTGCAGGTTTTTCATCTTCTTTAGGTGATATCTTTACCTCACACAAATGTTCTTTATGTTTTGGAATGTTTCCTATACATCTTCCTTTCTCAGTTACTTGAGACAAAGTCAGTCCTTGAATTGATTCTTTTCTCTGTTTCCAAAGACATTGTGCTGGGTTTGTGCCGTTAATTCTTCTAGCCTTTGCAGTCACACCTATTCCTTCATAAAAAGGCGGCCTGATGTTGTAACATAACCAGCATTCCTTAGTTAGCTCTGGATTGGTCTTATTTATTACACCATAACTAGCTTGCATGATCTTCCATAGAGCACTATATTCTAAATTTGTTTTAACATCAGTTGGATTCTCGCTCTGGGGAGTAATTGTTATACTACCAACTTGCTGAGTTTTGTTTATATTGCCTATTTCCTCTAGTTCCCCTAGACCCTGGTTTGGTCCAACTAGTTCTGGATCAGGGGGTGCGTGTTCTTTCTTAATCATTATTAGGTTTCCTCTATCTTTCTCGGGTTCCCAGTGTCTGATTCCCCAGATTTTCCCCAGTAACCAATCCGGATTAGTGGGTTGCATTATATTTATATATATAAAGGAACAGGTCCCCATATATGTCGTCTCTCCAGAAGGTCCTCTTCGTGGCTTAGTGCACCCTACGGGCCCGAACCCAGCTTTCAGAAATTTGTCTGGTCCCCCTCCCGGGATCCAGTCGGAGGCTATTGTCTCACACCCCCAATATCCACAGAAATATTCTCCTGGATAATTACAGTATGATTTCCCTCGATTAGCGGTTGGACACATATAAAATCCTGTTAGGTTTAGTTCTTTTCCACAGTGTTCAATAGCTGTTAGATCACATAATCCCGCTCGAAAACTTGGTGCCCCTACAGTGGTATTTGTTTGTAGTATCCTATTATCACTTAACCTAACTAATGACCGTTTAAAGGGTTCGTGTGGAAAGTGTGTCTCTTCTAAAGTCTCAACCCCGTTCAATTTAATTAAGCAAAGCATGATTAGTAGAAAAATACTACGCTAGGCTAAATGGTGGAGTCGATTTGTGGTAATAGTTATTTGGTTACTATAGTTTGGTGGTGTCTTTCCCCCTTTCACATGTCGTGGGTCACACTGAGGCTTTCTAGTCCCACTCCTGAGGCAGTTCTGCAAGCATTGCTCTAGTATCCCAATACAGGGGTTCTTTCCTCCACAGCTTTTTACTCCTCTGCCTCGCTCGTCGACCCGGTTGCTTCAGGCCACGAGGGGTACTATCTTCTCGGCAGCAGGAGTATTCTTCAGGAGGTCCTTGGGATCGAGCCTGTCGGGTTTCTTGCCTCTTAATGTAGGAGTTCCAATTACGGTTCTTAACTTCTGGAGTGTTACACTGGACTCCCCTCAGGCGTTTGCGACAAATGCTGTCACAGATGTCAGCTACAACGGGGGCCGGTAAGTTAAAGTTGTAACAATAATAATGGGGATTAATTCCCTTAAATACTATTTCCCACCATTCACTTGACCCCTTTTTTAGAATTCCTCGTGATACTGCATGTGCTAGAGCCCAATTAGTAAATTGACCTTGAAGCTTCCGGCAGGGGATGCAAACTCCTCTGGGGGGAGTTCCCCTTTCACAATGACTCCACCACTTTTCCCTGCATACTATACATATATAACAAACAAAAGGATAACATCTACAATTAGAATTCCCACACCTTATTCTAACATCATTTTTAAAAATTAGTCCTTCATCTGTATACAGAGGATTGGGTAAATACTCGATTTTGTATTTGCTCATTTACAGTCTTTTCTTTGAATTTTCAATTTTAAGTCTCCAGGAGGACTGGTTACTTGCCACTGGGGGGATGGCTTTTCCACAGGTCCTTTAATTCTGCTTGCATGCGTCCATTCTCTTTCAGCTGTTCTTATTGCTGTTTTTGTAGTAAGTAGAACAAGATAAGGTCCCTCCCATTGTGGGGTTAATGAGGTTTCTTTCCATGATTTGATTAATACCCAATTTCCTGGTTGAATTTGATGTAGTTTAAGTTCTAGCGGGGGCCTTTGAGTTATCATGCCCTTTTTCCATAATTCTTCTCTATATCTCATTAAGGTAATAATGTAATGATTCATGTTTTGGTCTCTTAGATTTGGGTGATCTTGAGGTTCCCCCACATTATAAGGCATTCCATACAGCATCTCAAAAGGGGAGATTCCCATGTCAGATCTTGGTTGAGTCCGTATGTTTAACAAAGCTAATGGTAGACATTTCACCCATGACAACTTGGTTTCAAGCATAAGCTTTGTCAATTGCTTCTTTATTTCTCCATTCATTCTTTCTACTCGTCCTGAACTTTGGGGATGCCAGGGGGTATGATATTTCCACTTTATTCCCATAATTCCCATTACTTCTTTGATGATTTTAGATACAAAGTGGGGTCCTCGGTCGGAGTCAATAGTCTCAATTATTCCATATCTAGGGATAATATTTTCTAATAGAACTTTGACCACTGTCTGTGCTGTTGCCCTTGCTGTGGGAAATGCTTCGACAAAATGCGTTAGATGGTCTACTATAACTAATAAGTATTTACTTCTTCTTACTTTGGGCAATTCGGTGAAATCTAGTTGTATGTTAGCAAAGGGCCTGTGTGCTAGTGGTCTCCCTCCCAATGGGCGTTCTCTTAAATAAGCCTTATTCACTTTAAGGCAAGTTATGCAGCCTTTAACAATTTGTTTTGCCAAATTATATATTCCAATACACATATACTTAGCGGCAAACTGGTCTGCTAGTGCTTGTGTTCCCCAATGAGTTTGGCTATGTATCCTTTGTAAAATTTCCACTGCTATTGATTTAGGTAGTGCTACTCTTCCATCTGGGAGTTTCCATTCTCCTTCTGAATTTTCTTTTAGCCCCATTTGTGATAGTTTCTCTTTTTCTTGTTCTGTAAAACTATAAATGCACCTAGTTTTATTGGGGAATTTCTCCTTTGGTTGGTTCTTATCCTGAACTTGTCGTATAACCAAAAGTGCTGCCCTTTTTGCTTCTTGGTCTGCTGCGTTATTACCTCTACTTCTAAAATCTATTCCTTTCTGGTGACCTCTGAGATGTACTACAGCAATTCTTCTAGGCTCCCATAAGGCCTGGAGTAGCTGTCTTATTAGCTCCTGATGGACTAAGTCTTTCCCTTGAGAGTTTATTAACCCTCGTTCTTCCCATATTTTCCCAAATGTATGTACCACTCCATATGCATATTTGGAGTCTGTATATATTGTCCCTGTTTTATTTTTCAGCAATCTCAGAGCTCGTAAGACTGCATACAATTCACAAGCTTGAGCTGACCAGGATCTACTTAGAGGTCCTGACTCTAAGACTTCTGACCCTTCCTCTTTAATGATTGCATAGCCAGATACTCTCTTTCCCTCTATTACCCGAGATGATCCGTCTACAAACAGCCTCTCCCCTTCTTCTAATTCTTCTTCTTCTAAGTCCGGTCGGATTTTGGTTTGTTCTTTTATAGTTAACATGCAATCATGGGCTAATTTATTCTCATTTGGTTCTCCGTATAAGAACTGGGCCGGATTTTGTAGTGTAGTGACCTCTAGTGTTAGCTTTGGGGAATCTAATAAGATCCCTTCATACTTTAAAAGTCTCGAATCTGTTATCCATTTTTCAGCTTTTTGTTGCAATATTCCCCTAATGTTATGTGGAGATAATACCTTGAGTTCCCCATTAAAAGTTATTTTACGTGCTTCTTCTACTAAGAGAGCACAGGCTACCACTGCCTGTAGGCATGTAGGCCATCCCTTGCTTACTGGATCTAATAGCTTTGACAAGTATCCTACCGGTTTCTTTCTCCTAGCCCAATCTTGAGTTAATACTCCATATGCTGTCCCATTTTCAATGTTTACAAATAGATAAAATGGTCTTTTTAAATCAGGTAAACTTAGTACTGGAGCATTAATTAAATCCTGTTGCAGTTGTTCTAAATTCCTCTCATCCTCTCTGCTCCATTTCAATAACCCGTCATGACTGAGCTTGTTATACAGAAATTTGACCTTGGTACTATAATTATCAATCCATTGTCTACAGTAGCCTACTAATCCTAGCAATTGCCTTACTTGTCTCTTGCTCCTTGGTGGCGGGAGTGAGAGGATTCCTTTCACTCTTTCGGGGTCTATTTTCTTCTCTCCTTTACTCAAATAATGGCCTAAATATTTTACTTCTTCTTCTACAAACTGTAATTTTGCCTTTGATACTTTTAGTCTCTTCAAGCTTAGAAAGTTTAACAGTTTAATGCTCTCCTCTCGAACTTCTTCTTCTTTTCTTCCTGCAATCAGGAGGTCATCCACATACTGAATCAAAGTAATGTTTTCTCTTGTTTGATATTCTTGGAGGATTTGTTCTAATGCTTGTCCAAATAAATTTGGTGATTCTGTGAACCCTTGTGGCAGCACGGTCCACCGCAACTGTTGTCGCCTATGAGTATCTGGGTCCTCCCATTCAAAGGCAAAATAATCTCTACTATTTTCGTCTAAGGGGCAGGCCCAAAATGCATCTTTTAGATCAATTACACTATACCAGTGATTTTCTGGCCCTAGTCTACTTAATAGGGTGTATGGGTTAGCAACCACCGGGAACCGGGCCACTGTCCTCTTATTAATTTCTCTTAAATCATGCACTAATCGATAGGATCCATCTGGTTTCTTTACTGGTAAAATGGGTGTATTAAAAGGGGACATACAGGGCTCTAGGAGTCCCTTGCTTATTAGTCTGTCTATTTCAGGCTTTAGTCCTCGTTTCCCTTCTGGGGATATGGGATACTGCTTGATCCTTATTGGAATTTCTGGATCTTTTATGGTTACGGAGAAGGGCGGAATGTTCAGTTGGCCCACACTGTCAGGTGTGTACCATACCTCAGGGTTAATCTCCTTTTCATCCTCTACTCTAAGGGGGCATAGTTTGATTCTCAATTCTTTATTAATTACCTCTAGGTTTATTTCCAATTCTACTATGAGATCTCTACCCATGAGGTTATACTCTGCTTCTGGTGCCAACAAAAGGCTTCCTATTCCTATTTTTGATTCGGTTTCTATTAGGACATCTTTAATAACAGGGACCTCAAAAGGTTCACCCTTGGCACCCACTACAAGGGCAGTGTCTCGGGAGACTTTACACCCAGATGGTAAAACTTGGATAGTTGATCTTTCTGCTCCCGTATCTACCAGGAATTCAAATTCCTGGCATTGGGGACCGACTTTTATTTTTATCAAGGGCTCTGGATGTTTCTTGGTCCCCAGTAAGTAGAGCCCCTGACCCCTCTAATCTTCTTTAAACATCTTTTCATCTCTTATCCTCTTTCTGCAATCCCTTCTGATGTGTCCCTTCTCCCCACAATAAAAACATACGACTGCTTCCCTCCTTTCTACCCTCTGATTTCCCTCTGTGTTCCTAGGGGCCTTTCTGGGCATCTGCCCCATTCGGCGGGGAGAGTCTTGTTTTCTGCTTTCCCTTACTGCTGCCACCATCATTCTGACTTGTCTCTTGTGATTCTCTTCATCCCTCCTGACATATACTTTCTGTGCTTCTCTCAACAATTCATCTAATCCTCTCTCCTGCCAATTTTCTAGTTTTTCTAGCTTCTTCCTGATGTCATCCCATGATTTGGCTACAAATTGAGTTTTCAGAAGTGCCTGACCCAACTGTGTATCTGGGTCCAGGCCTGAATACAGCTGTAGATTCTTTCTTACTCTTTCTAGCCAATCTGTTGGAGTTTCCTCCTTTCTCTGCCTCTCATTAAAGGCCTTATTTATGTTTTGTCCTTTTGGTACTGCCTCTCGGACCCCTTGTATAACTATTGTCCTTAAGTTCTGCATATGAGTTCTGTGTGCTGGATCCTGATGATCCCAATTAGGGTTTTGTAAAGGCCATTTGATATCTGCCTGTGGGCCCTGAGCATGTTGGGCATCCCAAATTCGCATTCCCGCTCGCCTAATCATGTTCTTTTCTTCTGCAGTAAAAAGAATATTTAGAATTGACTGCAGCTCATCCCAGGTGTATATATTAGGGCCTAAAAATTGATCTAGCTTCTCTGCAACTCCCAGGGGGTCTTCTAATAGGTTCCCCATTTCCTTCTTAAAGTCCCGCACATCTCCAGAGCTAAGGGGAACTGAAATAAAGCCAATTCCTGGTTGGGGTCCCCCCATAGGCATTTCTCTTAATGGATAAAGGTTATGACGTCTAGCTCTGCTCCTTGTCATTGGTCCCTCCCGTTCAGGTTCAGGATTCCCTTCTTCTTCCTCTAGGGGCTGCTCAGGGAGTGGGAGTGGGGGTGCCTGTGGGGCCTGCGGAGGTATATAGGGGGGTGGAATCATCGGAACTTCCTCTTTCTTTTTATCTTTTCTTCTTGCCCCTGAGTCTTCAGATTTTTCCTTTAAAGTAAACAGGAGTACCCCAGGGGTCTCTATCCATATTTTTGCATATTCACTCTCTTCTCGACTAAAAGGAGTTTTGGTTTTTACCCATAAATTCAAATCCTGTCTCACCCAGTCCTCGTAGGACCCAAATATAGGCCAAAATACGTTTCGTGATATCTGCTTTCCTCCCCAGACCTCTATGCAATAATAAATCATCTTGGCCTTATCTTTATTCTGTGTACTCGAATAATGCCTTCAATTATTCAATAAAAGCCCTAACGGACTATCCTCAGGTACTGGGGGAAACCTTATGGAACTAGAGGGCTTGCTTTTCCCCTGTCCCATCCTCTGGAGTGCCTTCAGGCGTTCTGTGTGTGGAATCACTCGCTTCCCCTGGTTCGTGGCCCACGCCCTCGCGGGCAATGGGAGCCGCACTACTGAGGGTCCACACTCGCTTGGGGAGTCTGGCTGCCGGCCCCCCTCTCACACACCACACTCGCCACACTCCAGGATACCCGACCTCGACCGAATGGATCCCTTTTCCGCAAATACTCACGCTTCCAGCGTCTTCGTCCGGACCTCTGTGCACAAAGTTTATGGGGTCGACCGGTTCCCTTTGCTTAATGCCTTGAGTTTAGGTTCGTCGGTGGGAGCGAGGTAAAGACTGAAGATACCGAGGCCACCAGAGGTGGGGCGCCTCCCCGATATCTCTGTCTTACCGTACCATTCCCATCCGAGTCACGGCACCAAATTGTGATTGATGGAGGCAGACAAAGAGGTTTAATCAAATTAGAGAATTTATTAATTACAGCAAGCAAGGCATAAGCAAAATCAGCGCTGGGCGACAGGGGAGTCCCCGCTCCACCGAATTGCCGCAGGGGTTTGCAAATTTCAGTCCTTCTTTTATGCAGGATCGTTTCCTGTTAACTCTTCTTTAAGGGAGTACTCTGCGCATGTGTGAACTTGTTGCTAGGGGGTCGTTTTTTGCCTTCTGGTGGTCGATGGCTGAAGGCTAGTAGTCTTCTTCAAGTGCCCTCTGGGTGACCTTTTCCATATTTGGTCAGTTAGTATCCCCTGCTTTTCTTCCTGGAGCTTAAACAATAGTACACTTACAGCACTTACAACCTTTACATATAGATTTGTTAAGACATTTCCTGTTATGTACATTGTGGCCTGTGTCAGCTCTTTTCAATGAACAAAATACCCTCATTTATTACAATCAGAGCGAAAGAAAGCTGTAGTGCATGTTGCACAGAGAGAATCAGGTGTTGCCGAGTAAGTCACTCTCCATTCCCACTGATTTTTGCTGGGATGGGATTCTATCTTGTTTTCTGTGGCGTAAATGACATATATGGAGCAAGGAGTCTGGGCAAAAGCATCCAATTGACAAGGTGCAGTACAGGTAATGTTATAGCAGTAGCAATTTGTCAAATTAAGAATGGCAGTTAAGTTTACAGGATTTTATTTCCAGAGGTTTATGAGAATGTGGTGAAACTTGTTTTTTCCTTTTGCCTGTATGTGTAAGTAATGAGCTGTATATTATCTATGCATCTTAAAAGAAATTTCCAGTTAGCAGGAAGTTTAAGGGATTACTTTGATATCATTGCAGTGCTCCAAGCAGTGTCCCACTAATGTCACCCTTGAAAACTGGAATGTGAAGGACCAACAGCTTGCTCATCTTCATGCCTGGGTCCCTTTGTTGCATGCATGGCAGTGCTGTTAAATTTGTTTCTTCCAGAATTAAAAAAAAAAAAAAAATTGGAGGATTGTTGGGGGTGTGTATTGGATTAACTTTTGTCCTGATATTTCCTATTTATTGCTACTCTGTGGTCAATGTCACCGCTCAAGTTTGAAGATCCCCTCTCAAATCTCTGTAGTATGCTGGGAATTTCAAATATAGAAGTGTCAATATTTGCAAAAGATTGGGTTAACTAAAATCGAATGGGAAAACACAGCCAAAGCTTCCGGTAATTACTTGGAGCAGTAACCAAGTTGTTTGGTTGGATGATTGTAGGAAGAAAAGTTACAAATGCTCCCTTGAGGAGGGCACAAGAGGCTGAGCAACTCCCAGACTGCCTTAGATCTGCCTAAGGAAAAGAATCCATGCCAGTGCTGTGGTGTATAACCATTGTGGATTGTCAGCATTCCATTTCCGGATGGAATGGAGTGGGGAGAGGGGAACTTGCAATACCTCTGGGAAGGGAGGATGCCTTCCCACCTGGGAAAGCTCTGTCACAAATGGCATTTCTGAGCTCAGGGCTCCATCTCTGCAGCATAAGGGTGGTTGCAAAGGAATGGGATTGCTCGGTTCCAGTTTCACTCTGACCGTGAGAATGTCAACAGGAGAATGTGCTGTTGCCTCGTGGTGGCAGCCAAACTATTTGCTGCTCTTCCTTAGCAGTCTGAGGTTCTGATCATGTGTTAACCGAGAGCTGCACTGCCTCAATTGGTTCTATTCAATAATGCAGAGCCTTCACTCAAGGTTAGAAGTGATGTGCAGTTGAAGATAAAACTGTAATAGCATCTTTTTTCTGCTTTATTTCCTACAGGGTAAAGTCTCAATGTGTGTATCAAATCAAAAGCTGGCTTTACTTTTAGATGATGGATACAGATCTATGTTATGGCTAGTGGGCAGGTAATGAAACTATTTATTTTAAATGATGCTATCCAAACTTGAAAAATATATTTTCCATTAAAAATGCAAAAAATTTTTGCCGTCTGAGGAAATGTAAAACGTGTGTTTTATCATCTTCCTGTAGTATAAATCAAACCAACAAAAACTATCTAGTAAGTGTCTGTTGCACCAGCTACATCTCTATAAAGTAGCCTGGAAAGATTGGAGAATCAGTACAAGAATAAACCAAAGGAAAGTCTTCTGAGAAGAGGGAGTGAAAACAGGAAACAATGAGTTCCGAAGGGAAAAGTATAAAAGAGAGAAACAATTGCCAATGTTTTTGCAAAAATAAAAGAAGGACAAAGATGTGTGGTTACATCTTGTAGCTAGAGGATCTTGAGAATTGTATTGTATATTTTAAAATTCTAATCTGGACAGAGACAATGTGTAATCCAGGTTATGAACTAATAAGAGTTGTAAGAGTTATGAGGCATAGTCACGATAAAAGTTGTGAGAATGAGCTGAAACAAACTCTGTGTCCACTGTAAAAGAGTTCCAGAAGAGATGATGAACTCATGGCTGGCATAGAGCAGTCGAGTTACGAAGCCTTTCTTGTTTCAGCAGGATAGAGAAAAGAGGAGGCCTCCAGTAAGGCGCTCCCAGAAGCCAGAGGCAGAGCAGCGATTGTCCTGGAGCTGCCAGTTCCCTGACCAAGGTTCCAAGAAGGATGGGGCGGTACCAGAGGAGAAGACTTTGGGTGTGGTGCTGGACAAAAGCCTCCAGCAGCAAAGGCAGATGTACCCATCTGCAGGGCACTTAGAGCCATCAGCAATGGAGAAGAAGGATGAGGATGAATTGCACAGGTCGGATCCTCCTGGCAGGAGATTTGACCATAGCCAGTACCCTGTGAGAGCTGCAGGACTGGAGACAGAGGAAGCCCTTTGGACAGGACTGGCTGCTCCCTCAGAGCCGCAGCTCTCAGCAGAAGCGGCTCATTGCTGAGGATGCACCTGGCCAGGAAGAGGCTTGCAGAGGAGTAGGAGTCCAGCTCATTGCAGTCAGGGAATGGCTGAGGGATGTTTGCCAGCAGCAACTTTGCTGGAGGTGCCAGTTCCAGTCCGTGACTTGCAGGATGCTGTGGCGCTGCCATAGGAGAAGGCCTTTGGCCAACTCCATGGTGCTAGAGAAGGTCCTCGCGCAGCAAAGGCAGGTGTTTGCAGCTGCAGGGAATTCCCTGATGTCAGCAGTGGAGGAGCAGAATGAGGAGGATCTCCACACTTGGGATACTTGTGGCAGGAGCCTCCATCCTTGCCAGAGGCCCGGTGAGAACTGCCGGAGCACAGACGGAGGAAGGCCTTTGGACAGGTGCAAGGTAAGAATGATGCATGGTCCCCAGTCGTGGTGTGAGCAGGAACATTTCTTCCAAGCATCTCTGGCTTTTAGAATAGTTTCACTCTCAGGTTTGAATAGCATGAGCCTGGAAAGCCAATAGTCTAAATGTTCAGATGTCTGCTACCCAATAGTAGACATGAACTCAAGTCTCTCCTAGCAACATCAGGCTTTTTCCCTAAGCCAAGTGCTGGGAGGGGAATTTCTTCTGCAAAACTCCTGTGCTTCTGCTGCTTGTTCCATTTTAGAAAGTTTCTCCATCGGCCCTGCCTTGATTGAATAGTCCTTTCTCTTCTAACTAGAAGCTGCAGGTTCTCTTCTTACAAGTTGTCTTTGTTTTGTTTGCCCAGAGACAGGAGTCCCTGCTCCCCCAGAGGCACGGCGATGTAAAGAAGCGGCTCGTGGCTGAGGATGCAGATGGGCAGGAAAGGGCTGGAAGTAAGAACTGGAGCCAGGCCGTGTCCAAGAAGATTTCCCCAGAGAAAAGCATCCCAGCAGCAAGTGACCTGGAGGTGCCAGTTGCCAGTCCATGACTCCAAGGATGCTGCGGCGCTGCCAAAGGTGAAGAGCCTGAGAGAGCTGCCAGACCAGATCCTGCAGCAGGAAAGGCAGATGTTGGCAGCTGCAGGGAATTCCCTGACATCAGCAGTGGAGGAGCAGGATGAGGAAGATCTCATCTCCACCCTTAACCCTCCTCCTCCTCGTCCTCCAGCACCTCGTCCACCGCCTCCTCCTCTTCATCCTCCTCCTCATCCTGCTCCTCCTTGTCCTCCTCCTTGTCCTCCTCCTAATCCTCATCCACCTCCTCCTCGTCCTCCTCATTCTCCTCGTCCTCCTCCTCGTCCTCCTCATTCTCCTCGTCCTCCTCGTCCTCCTCCTCGTCCTCCTCGTCCTCCTCGTCCTCCTCGTCCTCCTCGTCCTCCTCGTCCTCCTCGTCCTCCTCGTCCTCCTCGTCCTCCTCGTCCTCGTCCTCCTCCTCCTCCTCCTCCTCGTCCTCCTCCTCCTCGTCCTCCTCGTCCTCGTCCTCCTTGTCCTCGTCCTCCTTGTCCTCGTCCTCCTTGTCCTCGTCCTCCTCGTCCTCCTCTTCCTCCTCCTCCTCCTCCTCCTCGTCCTCCGCCACCTCCTCCTCCTCCTTGTCCTCTGCGAAGGATGAGGGAAGATGCGGACAATCAATATGATTGGTAGGCAAGCTTCGTTTATTAGTGATTCAGCGGTTACATTTATAGCCGGCTTTATTAGCTAATCATAGTTGTCTTTAGTTGATTGGATAATTCTTAAATGTTAAATTTTCTTAGCTCTGCCCAGCTGTGGTTAGGGCTGTAACTCACATCTGTGTTTAACTAACCGCAAGATCCTATCATTGTCTAGCAGGCAGGCTCACGGTCCTGCTGACCACGATCATTCTTGTGGTTAGCTGCCGAGCTTGCAGCAGCTCTCGGCAGTTCTTAGGTTTCATGTCCTCTTTATTGCAGCCATCCTTCCACACGCTGTGTCAAAATGGCCGCTGGCTTCCACGAGCCCCCGCAGTGTCCCAGTGGGCCCGTGGCTTTAGGAGTGGGTGGCTGGGAGTTGGTGCCCCACCAGGAGCTGGGGGAGAAGCAGCAGGGACTGTGTGAGGACAGTGCCATGGCCACTTGTGTGGCCACTGGTGTCTCTGTGCCAGGCACAGCCGTGGTGTGTAACACCGGCTCCGGGTCCTTTGGCTGTGCAGGTGGCAGTCACGGCCTGGAGCAGGGCTGCTCCCGGGGGACAGCCTGGGGCAGGAGGCTGCTGGAGATTCATTCCCCACACGCTGCAGCTCCTTGTCATGAGGTGCTCGGAGTGATTGGAAAGGCTGTTGGCAGCAGGCAGTTCTCTGGGTTCGAGCTGTGGAGCTGTCAGCGGGAATGCAAAGGCCAATCTGGTGAGCCTTTTGTCCTGGTGCCTTTAGTGTGTGAGCAGTCCCTGGTGCCGTTGTCTTTGGATCCTGAGTGTGGGAGAGGCAAGGCTTAGGATGGTGCGTAGAGCTGAGAAGGAAAGTGCCGAGAGCAGCGTGTGTGCTGCTGCTTTGAGGGGTGCAGTTGAAGTTGTAGGCAGCAAGAGCTTTCTCAGCTGGCCCTTTTGTGAGCTCTGCTTTTGCCAGATGACTTCCATCTTACCCTCTTACCATCTTAGCCTCTCATTTTTGCATATCCCAAACCCCCTTCCAAACATCCAGCAGCTGCTTGTAAAGAAGAAGTCCTAGAACAAAAAGCCAGTGCTGCCTTTCATAGCCCCTTTGCTGTCTATGAAGTAGAGGAAAGAAGCTAGTGAGACGCACTTTCTTCTCAACTCCATAGAGCGCATCCTTCTCTCAAGGTGGCAGAGTCCTTGGCGGAAGTGAAGCATCTGCAGCTGCAGTTCAGACTGAGAGATGTGCCAGGACAGGAAACATTTGCTGACCTTCCCTGTTCCCTGTGCAACATGATTCTCGCATCCCAGTCACTTTCACACACCTTCGGTATCCCTGAGTCCAAGCAGCTAAAGCTCACAGAGACAGAAGTGTCAGGAAGGAAAACGTTCCAAAAGACCCCCTTCTCTTATCAGCATATAAATTGTGCACAACAGGCTGCGGCACCGAACCTTCCTTCTCAGATAGACATGCCATCACACTTTTCACTCTTGCAGCTCGGTTGAAAAGCTCCAGCAGCTGCTCCCGCAATAGCAAAAGGTTCTAGAAGTGAAAGCCAGTTTGGGGCTGCACCTTCTCCTTGCCGCATGTAAGCCACACCAAACTCCCTGATGCACTCTGTCCTCCCCTTCTCAAAGGAGTAGACGGTGGCATCAGGACACACCTGTGTCCCAGCAGCTGGGTGCCCAGCCGGGAGCAGGAGCAGGGCTGGGGCTGCTCCCAAAGTTGCCCCGCCCCAATGCCAGAGCCGGACATATGCTGAGGGGGGGCTGGATCAGGCTTTATTGTCCAGCTGCATGCCAGGAGTGAGCACAAAATCTACCTGCATTCTCTGCAGCATGCCATCCTGGAGCAGAGCCATTGCCAAAGGAAGCCGTGAGCCCGTGCCAAGCCAGTGCCGGAGTGGGATCCTAGCAGCACCTGTGGAAGCCGGGAGAGAGGAGCCCACCTGGAGCAGGTTCGTGCAGGATTAATCATCCCGTGGCTTCCCACCAGGGTCCTGTTGCTTCCAAAAGGCCCCACAGTGTCACTGTGGCCCCTCGGTTCCACCAGGTTCCATAGCGTCACTGTGGTGCCCAGGGTTCCGTCAGCTTCGCCAGCATCCCCACGGTCTGCAGAGCTCCCCGAGCTTCTGTGGTGTCACAGTGGAGGCAGGGTTGCATCAGGTTCCATAGCATCAGCACGGTCTCCAGGGCTCCCAGAGGTTCTGTGGTGTCACAGTGGAGGCAGGGTTGCATCAGGTTCCATAGCATCACCACAGTCTCCAGGGCTCCCAGAGGTTCTGTGGTGTCACAGAGGAGGCAGGGTTGCATCAGGTTCCATAGCATCAGCACGGTCTCCAGGGCTCCAAGAGCTTCTGTGGTGTCACAGAGGAGGCAGGGTTGCATCAGGTTCAATAGCATCAGCACGGTCTCCAGGGCTCCCCTGAGCTTCTGTGGTGGTGTCACAGAGGAGCCAGGCTTCCTTGTAGTTCCCCAGCATCACAAAGGCTCTCCTGGGAGCCACGGGTCACAAAGCACCGTGGGCTCTGTGCAGCCCCGCTGTGTCACAATGGCCGCTGGCTTCCACGAGCCCCCGCAGTGTCCCAGTGGGCCCCGTGGCTTTAGGAGTGGGTGGCTGGGAGTTGGTGCCAGCGGCTGGGGGAGCAGCAGCAGGGACTGTGTGTGGACAGTGCCATGGCCACTTGTGTGGCCACTGGTGTCTCTGTGCCAGGCACAGCCGTGGTGTGTAACACCGGCTCTGGGTCCTTTGGCTGTGCAGGTGGCAGTCACGGCCTGGAGCAGGGCTGCTCCCGGGGGACAGCCTGGGGCAGGAGGCTGCTGGAGATTCATTCCCCACACTCCTTGTCATGAGGTGCTCAGAGTGATTGGAAAGGCTGTTGGCAGCAGGCAGTTCTCTGGGTTCAAGCTGTGGAGCTGTCAGCGGGAATGCAAAGGCCAAGCTGGTGAGCCTTTTGTCCTGGTGCCTTTAGTGTGTGAGCAGTCCCTGGTGCCGTTGTCTTTGGATCCTGAGTGTGGGAGAGACAAGGCTTAGGATGGTGCGTAGAGCTGAGAAGGAAAGTGCCGAGAGCAGCGTGTGTGCTGCTGCTTTGAGGGGTGCAGTTGAAGTTGTAGGCAGCAAGAGCTTTCTCAGCTGGCCCTTTTGTGAGCTCTGCTTTTGCCAGATGACTTCCATCTTACCCTCTTACCATCTTAGCCTCTCATTTTTGCATATCCCAAACCCCCTTCCAAACATCCAGCAGCTGCTTGTAAAGAAGAAGTCCTAGAACAAAAAGCCAGTGCTGCCTTTCATAGCCCCTTTGCTGTCTATGAAGTAGAGGAAAGAAGCTAGTGAGACGCACTTTCTTTCTCAACTCCATAGAGCGCATCCTTCTCTCAAGGTGGCAGAGTCCTTGGCGGAAGTGAAGCATCTGCAGCTGCAGTTCAGACTGAGAGATGTGCCAGGACAGGAAACATTTGCTGACCTTCCCTGTTCCCTGTGCAACATGATTCTCGCATCCCAGTCACTTTCACATACCTTCGGTATCCCTGAGTCCAAGCAGCTAAAGCTCACAGAGACAGAAGTGTCAGGAAGGAAAACGTTGCAAAAGCACCCCCTTCTCTTATCAGCATATAAATTGTGCACAACAGGCTGCGGCACCGAACCTTCCTTCTCAGATAGACATGCCATCACACTTTTCACTCTTGCAGCTCGGTTGAAAAGCTCCAGCAGCTGCTCCCGCAATAGCAAAAGGTTCTAGAAGTGAAAGCCAGTTTGGGGCTGCACCTTCTCCTTGCCGCATGTAAGCCACACCAAACTCCCTGATGCACTCTGTCCTCCCCTTCTCAAAGGAGTAGACGGTGGCATCAGGACACACCTGTGTCCCAGCAGCTGGGTGCCCAGCCGGGAGCAGGAGCAGGGCTGGGGCTGCTCCCAAAGTTGCCCCGCCCCAATGCCAGAGCCGGACATATGCTGAGGGGGGGCTGGATCAGGCTTTATTGTCCAGCTGCATGCCAGGAGTGAGCACAAAATCTACCTGCATTCTCTGCAGCATGCCATCCTGGAGCAGAGCCATTGCCAAAGGAAGCCGTGAGCCCGTGCCAAGCCAGTGCCGGAGTGGGATCCTAGCAGCACCTGTGGAAGCCGGGAGAGAGGAGCCCACCTGGAGCAGGTTTGTGCAGGATTAATCATCCCGTGGCTTCCCACCAGGGTCCTGTTGCTTCCAAAAGGCCCCACAGTGTCACTGTGGCCCCTCGGTTCCACCAGGTTCCATAGCGTCACTGTGGTGCCCAGGGTTCCGTCAGCTTCGCCAGCATCCCCACGGTCTGCAGAGCTCCCCGAGCTTCTGTGGTGTCACAGTGGAGGCAGGGTTGCATCAGGTTCCATAGCATCAGCACGGTCTCCAGGGCTCCCAGAGGTTCTGTGGTGTCACAGTGGAGGCAGGGTTGCATCAGGTTCCATAGCATCACCACAGTCTCCAGGGCTCCCTGAGCTTCTGTGGTGTCACAGTGGAGGCAGGGTTGCATCAGGTTCCATAGCATCAGCACGGTCTCCAGGGCTCCCAGAGGTTCTGTGGTGTCACAGAGGAGGCAGGGTTGCATCAGGTTCCATAGCATCACCACGGTCTCCAGGGCTCCAAGAGCTTCTGTGGTGTCACAGAGGAGGCAGGGTTGCATCAGGTTCCATAGCATCAGCACGGTCTCCAGGGCTCCCCTGAGCTTCTGTGGTGGTGTCACAGAGGAGCCAGGCTTCCTTGTAGTTCCCCAGCATCACAAAGGCTCTCCTGGGAGCCACGGGTCACAAAGCACCGTGGGCTCTGTGCAGCCCCGCTGTGTCACAATGGCCGCTGGCTTCCACGAGCCCCCGCAGTGTCCCAGTGGGCCCCGTGGCTTTAGGAGTGGGTGGCTGGGAGTTGGTGCCAGCGGCTGGGGGAGCAGCAGCAGGGACTGTGTGTGGACAGTGCCATGGCCACTTGTGTGGCCACTGGTGTCTCTGTGCCAGGCACAGCCGTGGTGTGTAACACCGGCTCTGGGTCCTTTGGCTGTGCAGGTGGCAGTCACGGCCTGGAGCAGGGCTGCTCCCGGGGGACAGCCTGGGGCAGGAGGCTGCTGGAGATTCATTCCCCACACTCCTTGTCATGAGGTGCTCAGAGTGATTGGAAAGGCTGTTGGCAGCAGGCAGTTCTCTGGGTTCAAGCTGTGGAGCTGTCAGCGGGAATGCAAAGGCCAAGCTGGTGAGCCTTTTGTCCTGGTGCCTTTAGTGTGTGAGCAGTCCCTGGTGCCGTTGTCTTTGGATCCTGAGTGTGGGAGAGGCAAGGCTTAGGATGGTGCGTAGAGCTGAGAAGGAAAGTGCCGAGAGCAGCGTGTGTGCTGCTGCTTTGAGGGGTGCAGTTGAAGTTGTAGGCAGCAAGAGCTTTCTCAGCTGGCCCTTTTGTGAGCTCTGCTTTTGCCAGATGACTTCCATCTTACCCTCTTACCATCTTAGCCTCTCATTTTTGCATATCCCAAACCCCCTTCCAAACATCCAGCAGCTGCTTGTAAAGAAGAAGTCCTAGAACAAAAAGCCAGTGCTGCCTTTCATAGCCCCTTTGCTGTCTATGAAGTAGAGGAAAGAAGCTAGTGAGACGCACTTTCTTTCTCAACTCCATAGAGCGCATCCTTCTCTCAAGGTGGCAGAGTCCTTGGCGGAAGTGAAGCATCTGCAGCTGCAGTTCAGACTGAGAGATGTGCCAGGACAGGAAACATTTGCTGACCTTCCCTGTTCCCTGTGCAACATGATTCTCGCATCCCAGTCACTTTCACACACCTTCGGTATCCCTGAGTCCAAGCAGCTAAAGCTCACAGAGACAGAAGTGTCAGGAAGGAAAACGTTCCAAAAGCACCCCCTTCTCTTATCAGCATATAAATTGTGCACAACAGGCTGCGGCACCGAACCTTCCTTCTCAGATAGACATGCCATCACACTTTTCACTCTTGCAGCTCGGTTGAAAAGCTCCAGCAGCTGCTCCCGCAATAGCAAAAGGTTCTAGAAGTGAAAGCCAGTTTGGGGCTGCACCTTCTCCTTGCCGCATGTAAGCCACACCAAACTCCCTGATGCACTCTGTCCTCCCCTTCTCAAAGGAGTAGACGGTGGCATCAGGACACACCTGTGTCCCAGCAGCTGGGTGCCCAGCCGGGAGCAGGAGCAGGGCTGGGGCTGCTCCCAAAGTTGCCCCGCCCCAATGCCAGAGCCGGACATATGCTGAGGGGGGGCTGGATCAGGCTTTATTGTCCAGCTGCATGCCAGGAGTGAGCACAAAATCTACCTGCATTCTCTGCAGCATGCCATCCTGGAGCAGAGCCATTGCCAAAGGAAGCCGTGAGCCCGTGCCAAGCCAGTGCCGGAGTGGGATCCTAGCAGCACCTGTGGAAGCCGGGAGAGAGGAGCCCACCTGGAGCAGGTTCGTGCAGGATTAATCATCCCGTGGCTTCCCACCAGGGTCCTGTTGCTTCCAAAAGGCCCCACAGTGTCACTGTGGCCCCTCGGTTCCACCAGGTTCCATAGCGTCACTGTGGTGCCCAGGGTTCCGTCAGCTTCGCCAGCATCCCCACGGTCTGCAGAGCTCCCCGAGCTTCTGTGGTGTCACAGTGGAGGCAGGGTTGCATCAGGTTCCATAGCATCAGCACGGTCTCCAGGGCTCCCAGAGGTTCTGTGGTGTCACAGTGGAGGCAGGGTTGCATCAGGTTCCATAGCATCACCACAGTCTCCAGGGCTCCCTGAGCTTCTGTGGTGTCACAGTGGAGGCAGGGTTGCATCAGGTTCCATAGCATCAGCACGGTCTCCAGGGCTCCCAGAGGTTCTGTGGTGTCACAGAGGAGGCAGGGTTGCATCAGGTTCCATAGCATCACCACGGTCTCCAGGGCTCCAAGAGCTTCTGTGGTGTCACAGAGGAGGCAGGGTTGCATCAGGTTCCATAGCATCAGCACGGTCTCCAGGGCTCCCCTGAGCTTCTGTGGTGGTGTCACAGAGGAGCCAGGCTTCCTTGTAGTTCCCCAGCATCACAAAGGCTCTCCTGGGAGCCACGGGTCACAAAGCACCGTGGGCTCTGTGCAGCCCCGCTGTGTCACAATGGCCGCTGGCTTCCACGAGCCCCCGCAGTGTCCCAGTGGGCCCCGTGGCTTTAGGAGTGGGTGGCTGGGAGTTGGTGCCAGCGGCTGGGGGAGCAGCAGCAGGGACTGTGTGTGGACAGTGCCATGGCCACTTGTGTGGCCACTGGTGTCTCTGTGCCAGGCACAGCCGTGGTGTGTAACACCGGCTCTGGGTCCTTTGGCTGTGCAGGTGGCAGTCACGGCCTGGAGCAGGGCTGCTCCCGGGGGACAGCCTGGGGCAGGAGGCTGCTGGAGATTCATTCCCCACACTCCTTGTCATGAGGTGCTCAGAGTGATTGGAAAGGCTGTTGGCAGCAGGCAGTTCTCTGGGTTCAAGCTGTGGAGCTGTCAGCGGGAATGCAAAGGCCAAGCTGGTGAGCCTTTTGTCCTGGTGCCTTTAGTGTGTGAGCAGTCCCTGGTGCCGTTGTCTTTGGATCCTGAGTGTGGGAGAGGCAAGGCTTAGGATGGTGCGTAGAGCTGAGAAGGAAAGTGCCGAGAGCAGCGTGTGTGCTGCTGCTTTGAGGGGTGCAGTTGAAGTTGTAGGCAGCAAGAGCTTTCTCAGCTGGCCCTTTTGTGAGCTCTGCTTTTGCCAGATGACTTCCATCTTACCCTCTTACCATCTTAGCCTCTCATTTTTGCATATCCCAAACCCCCTTCCAAACATCCAGCAGCTGCTTGTAAAGAAGAAGTCCTAGAACAAAAAGCCAGTGCTGCCTTTCATAGCCCCTTTGCTGTCTATGAAGTAGAGGAAAGAAGCTAGTGAGACGCACTTTCTTTCTCAACTCCATAGAGCGCATCCTTCTCTCAAGGTGGCAGAGTCCTTGGCGGAAGTGAAGCATCTGCAGCTGCAGTTCAGACTGAGAGATGTGCCAGGACAGGAAACATTTGCTGACCTTCCCTGTTCCCTGTGCAACATGATTCTCGCATCCCAGTCACTTTCACATACCTTCGGTATCCCTGAGTCCAAGCAGCTAAAGCTCACAGAGACAGAAGTGTCAGGAAGGAAAACGTTCCAAAAGCACCCCCTTCTCTTATCAGCATATAAATTGTGCACAACAGGCTGCGGCACCGAACCTTCCTTCTCAGATAGACATGCCATCACACTTTTCACTCTTGCAGCTCGGTTGAAAAGCTCCAGCAGCTGCTCCCGCAATAGCAAAAGGTTCTAGAAGTGAAAGCCAGTTTGGGGCTGCACCTTCTCCTTGCCGCATGTAAGCCACACCAAACTCCCTGATGCACTCTGTCCTCCCCTTCTCAAAGGAGTAGACGGTGGCATCAGGACACACCTGTGTCCCAGCAGCTGGGTGCCCAGCCGGGAGCAGGAGCAGGGCTGGGGCTGCTCCCAAAGTTGCCCCGCCCCAATGCCAGAGCCGGACATATGCTGAGGGGGGGCTGGATCAGGCTTTATTGTCCAGCTGCATGCCAGGAGTGAGCACAAAATCTACCTGCATTCTCTGCAGCATGCCATCCTGGAGCAGAGCCATTGCCAAAGGAAGCCGTGAGCCCGTGCCAAGCCAGTGCCGGAGTGGGATCCTAGCAGCACCTGTGGAAGCCGGGAGAGAGGAGCCCACCTGGAGCAGGTTCGTGCAGGATTAATCATCCCGTGGCTTCCCACCAGGGTCCTGTTGCTTCCAAAAGGCCCCACAGTGTCACTGTGGCCCCTCGGTTCCACCAGGTTCCATAGCGTCACTGTGGTGCCCAGGGTTCCGTCAGCTTCGCCAGCATCCCCACGGTCTGCAGAGCTCCCCGAGCTTCTGTGGTGTCACAGTGGAGGCAGGGTTGCATCAGGTTCCATAGCATCAGCACGGTCTCCAGGGCTCCCAGAGGTTCTGTGGTGTAACAGTGGAGGCAGGGTTGCATCAGGTTCCATAGCATCACCACAGTCTCCAGGGCTCCCTGAGCTTCTGTGGTGTCACAGTGGAGGCAGGGTTGCATCAGGTTCCATAGCATCAGCACGGTCTCCAGGGCTCCCCTGAGCTTCTGTGGTGGTGTCACAGAGGAGCCAGGCTTCCTTGTAGTTCCCCAGCATCACAAAGGCTCTCCTGGGAGCCACGGGTCACAAAGCACCGTGGGCTCTGTGCAGCCCCGCTGTGTCACAATGGCCGCTGGCTTCCACGAGCCCCCGCAGTGTCCCAGTGGGCCCCGTAGCTTTAGGAGTGGGTGGCTGGGAGTTGGTGCCAGCGGCTGGGGGAGCAGCAGCAGGGACTGTGTGTGGACAGTGCCATGGCCACTTGTGTGGCCACTGGTGTCTCTGTGCCAGGCACAGCCGTGGTGTGTAACACCGGCTCTGGGTCCTTTGGCTGTGCAGGTGGCAGTCACGGCCTGGAGCAGGGCTGCTCCCGGGGGACAGCCTGGGGCAGGAGGCTGCTGGAGATTCATTCCCCACACTCCTTGTCATGAGGTGCTCAGAGTGATTGGAAAGGCTGTTGGCAGCAGGCAGTTCTCTGGGTTCAAGCTGTGGAGCTGTCAGCGGGAATGCAAAGGCCAAGCTGGTGAGCCTTTTGTCCTGGTGCCTTTAGTGTGTGAGCAGTCCCTGGTGCCGTTGTCTTTGGATCCTGAGTGTGGGAGAGGCAAGGCTTAGGATGGTGCGTAGAGCTGAGAAGGAAAGTGCCGAGAGCAGCGTGTGTGCTGCTGCTTTGAGGGGTGCAGTTGAAGTTGTAGGCAGCAAGAGCTTTCTCAGCTGGCCCTTTTGTGAGCTCTGCTTTTGCCAGATGACTTCCATCTTACCCTCTTACCATCTTAGCCTCTCATTTTTGCATATCCCAAACCCCCTTCCAAACATCCAGCAGCTGCTTGTAAAGAAGAAGTCCTAGAACAAAAAGCCAGTGCTGCCTTTCATAGCCCCTTTGCTGTCTATGAAGTAGAGGAAAGAAGCTAGTGAGACGCACTTTCTTTCTCAACTCCATAGAGCGCATCCTTCTCTCAAGGTGGCAGAGTCCTTGGCGGAAGTGAAGCATCTGCAGCTGCAGTTCAGACTGAGAGATGTGCCAGGACAGGAAACATTTGCTGACCTTCCCTGTTCCCTGTGCAACATGATTCTCGCATCCCAGTCACTTTCACATACCTTCGGTATCCCTGAGTCCAAGCAGCTAAAGCTCACAGAGACAGAAGTGTCAGGAAGGAAAACGTTGCAAAAGCACCCCCTTCTCTTATCAGCATATAAATTGTGCACAACAGGCTGCGGCACCGAACCTTCCTTCTCAGATAGACATGCCATCACACTTTTCACTCTTGCAGCTCGGTTGAAAAGCTCCAGCAGCTGCTCCCGCAATAGCAAAAGGTTCTAGAAGTGAAAGCCAGTTTGGGGCTGCACCTTCTCCTTGCCGCATGTAAGCCACACCAAACTCCCTGATGCACTCTGTCCTCCCCTTCTCAAAGGAGTAGACGGTGGCATCAGGACACACCTGTGTCCCAGCAGCTGGGTGCCCAGCCGGGAGCAGGAGCAGGGCTGGGGCTGCTCCCAAAGTTGCCCCGCCCCAATGCCAGAGCCGGACATATGCTGAGGGGGGGCTGGATCAGGCTTTATTGTCCAGCTGCATGCCAGGAGTGAGCACAAAATCTACCTGCATTCTCTGCAGCATGCCATCCTGGAGCAGAGCCATTGCCAAAGGAAGCCGTGAGCCCGTGCCAAGCCAGTGCCGGAGTGGGATCCTAGCAGCACCTGTGGAAGCCGGGAGAGAGGAGCCCACCTGGAGCAGGTTTGTGCAGGATTAATCATCCCGTGGCTTCCCACCAGGGTCCTGTTGCTTCCAAAAGGCCCCACAGTGTCACTGTGGCCCCTCGGTTCCACCAGGTTCCATAGCGTCACTGTGGTGCCCAGGGTTCCGTCAGCTTCGCCAGCATCCCCACGGTCTGCAGAGCTCCCCGAGCTTCTGTGGTGTCACAGTGGAGGCAGGGTTGCATCAGGTTCCATAGCATCAGCACGGTCTCCAGGGCTCCCAGAGGTTCTGTGGTGTCACAGTGGAGGCAGGGTTGCATCAGGTTCCATAGCATCACCACAGTCTCCAGGGCTCCCTGAGCTTCTGTGGTGTCACAGTGGAGGCAGGGTTGCATCAGGTTCCATAGCATCAGCACGGTCTCCAGGGCTCCCAGAGGTTCTGTGGTGTCACAGAGGAGGCAGGGTTGCATCAGGTTCCATAGCATCACCACGGTCTCCAGGGCTCCAAGAGCTTCTGTGGTGTCACAGAGGAGGCAGGGTTGCATCAGGTTCCATAGCATCAGCACGGTCTCCAGGGCTCCCCTGAGCTTCTGTGGTGGTGTCACAGAGGAGCCAGGCTTCCTTGTAGTTCCCCAGCATCACAAAGGCTCTCCTGGGAGCCACGGGTCACAAAGCACCGTGGGCTCTGTGCAGCCCCGCTGTGTCACAATGGCCGCTGGCTTCCACGAGCCCCCGCAGTGTCCCAGTGGGCCCCGTGGCTTTAGGAGTGGGTGGCTGGGAGTTGGTGCCAGCGGCTGGGGGAGCAGCAGCAGGGACTGTGTGTGGACAGTGCCATGGCCACTTGTGTGGCCACTGGTGTCTCTGTGCCAGGCACAGCCGTGGTGTGTAACACCGGCTCTGGGTCCTTTGGCTGTGCAGGTGGCAGTCACGGCCTGGAGCAGGGCTGCTCCCGGGGGACAGCCTGGGGCAGGAGGCTGCTGGAGATTCATTCCCCACACTCCTTGTCATGAGGTGCTCAGAGTGATTGGAAAGGCTGTTGGCAGCAGGCAGTTCTCTGGGTTCAAGCTGTGGAGCTGTCAGCGGGAATGCAAAGGCCAAGCTGGTGAGCCTTTTGTCCTGGTGCCTTTAGTGTGTGAGCAGTCCCTGGTGCCGTTGTCTTTGGATCCTGAGTGTGGGAGAGGCAAGGCTTAGGATGGTGCGTAGAGCTGAGAAGGAAAGTGCCGAGAGCAGCGTGTGTGCTGCTGCTTTGAGGGGTGCAGTTGAAGTTGTAGGCAGCAAGAGCTTTCTCAGCTGGCCCTTTTGTGAGCTCTGCTTTTGCCAGATGACTTCCATCTTACCCTCTTACCATCTTAGCCTCTCATTTTTGCATATCCCAAACCCCCTTCCAAACATCCAGCAGCTGCTTGTAAAGAAGAAGTCCTAGAACAAAAAGCCAGTGCTGCCTTTCATAGCCCCTTTGCTGTCTATGAAGTAGAGGAAAGAAGCTAGTGAGACGCACTTTCTTTCTCAACTCCATAGAGCGCATCCTTCTCTCAAGGTGGCAGAGTCCTTGGCGGAAGTGAAGCATCTGCAGCTGCAGTTCAGACTGAGAGATGTGCCAGGACAGGAAACATTTGCTGACCTTCCCTGTTCCCTGTGCAACATGATTCTCGCATCCCAGTCACTTTCACACACCTTCGGTATCCCTGAGTCCAAGCAGCTAAAGCTCACAGAGACAGAAGTGTCAGGAAGGAAAACGTTCCAAAAGCACCCCCTTCTCTTATCAGCATATAAATTGTGCACAACAGGCTGCGGCACCGAACCTTCCTTCTCAGATAGACATGCCATCACACTTTTCACTCTTGCAGCTCGGTTGAAAAGCTCCAGCAGCTGCTCCCGCAATAGCAAAAGGTTCTAGAAGTGAAAGCCAGTTTGGGGCTGCACCTTCTCCTTGCCGCATGTAAGCCACACCAAACTCCCTGATGCACTCTGTCCTCCCCTTCTCAAAGGAGTAGACGGTGGCATCAGGACACACCTGTGTCCCAGCAGCTGGGTGCCCAGCCGGGAGCAGGAGCAGGGCTGGGGCTGCTCCCAAAGTTGCCCCGCCCCAATGCCAGAGCCGGACATATGCTGAGGGGGGGCTGGATCAGGCTTTATTGTCCAGCTGCATGCCAGGAGTGAGCACAAAATCTACCTGCATTCTCTGCAGCATGCCATCCTGGAGCAGAGCCATTGCCAAAGGAAGCCGTGAGCCCGTGCCAAGCCAGTGCCGGAGTGGGATCCTAGCAGCACCTGTGGAAGCCGGGAGAGAGGAGCCCACCTGGAGCAGGTTCGTGCAGGATTAATCATCCCGTGGCTTCCCACCAGGGTCCTGTTGCTTCCAAAAGGCCCCACAGTGTCACTGTGGCCCCTCGGTTCCACCAGGTTCCATAGCGTCACTGTGGTGCCCAGGGTTCCGTCAGCTTCGCCAGCATCCCCACGGTCTGCAGAGCTCCCCGAGCTTCTGTGGTGTCACAGTGGAGGCAGGGTTGCATCAGGTTCCATAGCATCAGCACGGTCTCCAGGGCTCCCAGAGGTTCTGTGGTGTCACAGTGGAGGCAGGGTTGCATCAGGTTCCATAGCATCACCACAGTCTCCAGGGCTCCCTGAGCTTCTGTGGTGTCACAGTGGAGGCAGGGTTGCATCAGGTTCCATAGCATCAGCACGGTCTCCAGGGCTCCCAGAGGTTCTGTGGTGTCACAGAGGAGGCAGGGTTGCATCAGGTTCCATAGCATCACCACGGTCTCCAGGGCTCCAAGAGCTTCTGTGGTGTCACAGAGGAGGCAGGGTTGCATCAGGTTCCATAGCATCAGCACGGTCTCCAGGGCTCCCCTGAGCTTCTGTGGTGGTGTCACAGAGGAGCCAGGCTTCCTTGTAGTTCCCCAGCATCACAAAGGCTCTCCTGGGAGCCACGGGTCACAAAGCACCGTGGGCTCTGTGCAGCCCCGCTGTGTCACAATGGCCGCTGGCTTCCACGAGCCCCCGCAGTGTCCCAGTGGGCCCCGTGGCTTTAGGAGTGGGTGGCTGGGAGTTGGTGCCAGCGGCTGGGGGAGCAGCAGCAGGGACTGTGTGTGGACAGTGCCATGGCCACTTGTGTGGCCACTGGTGTCTCTGTGCCAGGCACAGCCGTGGTGTGTAACACCGGCTCTGGGTCCTTTGGCTGTGCAGGTGGCAGTCACGGCCTGGAGCAGGGCTGCTCCCGGGGGACAGCCTGGGGCAGGAGGCTGCTGGAGATTCATTCCCCACACTCCTTGTCATGAGGTGCTCAGAGTGATTGGAAAGGCTGTTGGCAGCAGGCAGTTCTCTGGGTTCAAGCTGTGGAGCTGTCAGCGGGAATGCAAAGGCCAAGCTGGTGAGCCTTTTGTCCTGGTGCCTTTAGTGTGTGAGCAGTCCCTGGTGCCGTTGTCTTTGGATCCTGAGTGTGGGAGAGGCAAGGCTTAGGATGGTGCGTAGAGCTGAGAAGGAAAGTGCCGAGAGCAGCGTGTGTGCTGCTGCTTTGAGGGGTGCAGTTGAAGTTGTAGGCAGCAAGAGCTTTCTCAGCTGGCCCTTTTGTGAGCTCTGCTTTTGCCAGATGACTTCCATCTTACCCTCTTACCATCTTAGCCTCTCATTTTTGCATATCCCAAACCCCCTTCCAAACATCCAGCAGCTGCTTGTAAAGAAGAAGTCCTAGAACAAAAAGCCAGTGCTGCCTTTCATAGCCCCTTTGCTGTCTATGAAGTAGAGGAAAGAAGCTAGTGAGACGCACTTTCTTTCTCAACTCCATAGAGCGCATCCTTCTCTCAAGGTGGCAGAGTCCTTGGCGGAAGTGAAGCATCTGCAGCTGCAGTTCAGACTGAGAGATGTGCCAGGACAGGAAACATTTGCTGACCTTCCCTGTTCCCTGTGCAACATGATTCTCGCATCCCAGTCACTTTCACATACCTTCGGTATCCCTGAGTCCAAGCAGCTAAAGCTCACAGAGACAGAAGTGTCAGGAAGGAAAACGTTCCAAAAGCACCCCCTTCTCTTATCAGCATATAAATTGTGCACAACAGGCTGCGGCACCGAACCTTCCTTCTCAGATAGACATGCCATCACACTTTTCACTCTTGCAGCTCGGTTGAAAAGCTCCAGCAGCTGCTCCCGCAATAGCAAAAGGTTCTAGAAGTGAAAGCCAGTTTGGGGCTGCACCTTCTCCTTGCCGCATGTAAGCCACACCAAACTCCCTGATGCACTCTGTCCTCCCCTTCTCAAAGGAGTAGACGGTGGCATCAGGACACACCTGTGTCCCAGCAGCTGGGTGCCCAGCCGGGAGCAGGAGCAGGGCTGGGGCTGCTCCCAAAGTTGCCCCGCCCCAATGCCAGAGCCGGACATATGCTGAGGGGGGGCTGGATCAGGCTTTATTGTCCAGCTGCATGCCAGGAGTGAGCACAAAATCTACCTGCATTCTCTGCAGCATGCCATCCTGGAGCAGAGCCATTGCCAAAGGAAGCCGTGAGCCCGTGCCAAGCCAGTGCCGGAGTGGGATCCTAGCAGCACCTGTGGAAGCCGGGAGAGAGGAGCCCACCTGGAGCAGGTTCGTGCAGGATTAATCATCCCGTGGCTTCCCACCAGGGTCCTGTTGCTTCCAAAAGGCCCCACAGTGTCACTGTGGCCCCTCGGTTCCACCAGGTTCCATAGCGTCACTGTGGTGCCCAGGGTTCCGTCAGCTTCGCCAGCATCCCCACGGTCTGCAGAGCTCCCCGAGCTTCTGTGGTGTCACAGTGGAGGCAGGGTTGCATCAGGTTCCATAGCATCAGCACGGTCTCCAGGGCTCCCAGAGGTTCTGTGGTGTAACAGTGGAGGCAGGGTTGCATCAGGTTCCATAGCATCACCACAGTCTCCAGGGCTCCCTGAGCTTCTGTGGTGTCACAGTGGAGGCAGGGTTGCATCAGGTTCCATAGCATCAGCACGGTCTCCAGGGCTCCCCTGAGCTTCTGTGGTGGTGTCACAGAGGAGCCAGGCTTCCTTGTAGTTCCCCAGCATCACAAAGGCTCTCCTGGGAGCCACGGGTCACAAAGCACCGTGGGCTCTGTGCAGCCCCGCTGTGTCACAATGGCCGCTGGCTTCCACGAGCCCCCGCAGTGTCCCAGTGGGCCCCGTAGCTTTAGGAGTGGGTGGCTGGGAGTTGGTGCCAGCGGCTGGGGGAGCAGCAGCAGGGACTGTGTGTGGACAGTGCCATGGCCACTTGTGTGGCCACTGGTGTCTCTGTGCCAGGCACAGCCGTGGTGTGTAACACCGGCTCTGGGTCCTTTGGCTGTGCAGGTGGCAGTCACGGCCTGGAGCAGGGCTGCTCCCGGGGGACAGCCTGGGGCAGGAGGCTGCTGGAGATTCATTCCCCACACTCCTTGTCATGAGGTGCTCAGAGTGATTGGAAAGGCTGTTGGCAGCAGGCAGTTCTCTGGGTTCAAGCTGTGGAGCTGTCAGCGGGAATGCAAAGGCCAAGCTGGTGAGCCTTTTGTCCTGGTGCCTTTAGTGTGTGAGCAGTCCCTGGTGCCGTTGTCTTTGGATCCTGAGTGTGGGAGAGGCAAGGCTTAGGATGGTGCGTAGAGCTGAGAAGGAAAGTGCCGAGAGCAGCGTGTGTGCTGCTGCTTTGAGGGGTGCAGTTGAAGTTGTAGGCAGCAAGAGCTTTCTCAGCTGGCCCTTTTGTGAGCTCTGCTTTTGCCAGATGACTTCCATCTTACCCTCTTACCATCTTAGCCTCTCATTTTTGCATATCCCAAACCCCCTTCCAAACATCCAGCAGCTGCTTGTAAAGAAGAAGTCCTAGAACAAAAAGCCAGTGCTGCCTTTCATAGCCCCTTTGCTGTCTATGAAGTAGAGGAAAGAAGCTAGTGAGACGCACTTTCTTTCTCAACTCCATAGAGCGCATCCTTCTCTCAAGGTGGCAGAGTCCTTGGCGGAAGTGAAGCATCTGCAGCTGCAGTTCAGACTGAGAGATGTGCCAGGACAGGAAACATTTGCTGACCTTCCCTGTTCCCTGTGCAACATGATTCTCGCATCCCAGTCACTTTCACATACCTTCGGTATCCCTGAGTCCAAGCAGCTAAAGCTCACAGAGACAGAAGTGTCAGGAAGGAAAACGTTGCAAAAGCACCCCCTTCTCTTATCAGCATATAAATTGTGCACAACAGGCTGCGGCACCGAACCTTCCTTCTCAGATAGACATGCCATCACACTTTTCACTCTTGCAGCTCGGTTGAAAAGCTCCAGCAGCTGCTCCCGCAATAGCAAAAGGTTCTAGAAGTGAAAGCCAGTTTGGGGCTGCACCTTCTCCTTGCCGCATGTAAGCCACACCAAACTCCCTGATGCACTCTGTCCTCCCCTTCTCAAAGGAGTAGACGGTGGCATCAGGACACACCTGTGTCCCAGCAGCTGGGTGCCCAGCCGGGAGCAGGAGCAGGGCTGGGGCTGCTCCCAAAGTTGCCCCGCCCCAATGCCAGAGCCGGACATATGCTGAGGGGGGGCTGGATCAGGCTTTATTGTCCAGCTGCATGCCAGGAGTGAGCACAAAATCTACCTGCATTCTCTGCAGCATGCCATCCTGGAGCAGAGCCATTGCCAAAGGAAGCCGTGAGCCCGTGCCAAGCCAGTGCCGGAGTGGGATCCTAGCAGCACCTGTGGAAGCCGGGAGAGAGGAGCCCACCTGGAGCAGGTTTGTGCAGGATTAATCATCCCGTGGCTTCCCACCAGGGTCCTGTTGCTTCCAAAAGGCCCCACAGTGTCACTGTGGCCCCTCGGTTCCACCAGGTTCCATAGCGTCACTGTGGTGCCCAGGGTTCCGTCAGCTTCGCCAGCATCCCCACGGTCTGCAGAGCTCCCCGAGCTTCTGTGGTGTCACAGTGGAGGCAGGGTTGCATCAGGTTCCATAGCATCAGCACGGTCTCCAGGGCTCCCAGAGGTTCTGTGGTGTCACAGTGGAGGCAGGGTTGCATCAGGTTCCATAGCATCACCACAGTCTCCAGGGCTCCCTGAGCTTCTGTGGTGTCACAGTGGAGGCAGGGTTGCATCAGGTTCCATAGCATCAGCACGGTCTCCAGGGCTCCCAGAGGTTCTGTGGTGTCACAGAGGAGGCAGGGTTGCATCAGGTTCCATAGCATCACCACGGTCTCCAGGGCTCCAAGAGCTTCTGTGGTGTCACAGAGGAGGCAGGGTTGCATCAGGTTCCATAGCATCAGCACGGTCTCCAGGGCTCCCCTGAGCTTCTGTGGTGGTGTCACAGAGGAGCCAGGCTTCCTTGTAGTTCCCCAGCATCACAAAGGCTCTCCTGGGAGCCACGGGTCACAAAGCACCGTGGGCTCTGTGCAGCCCCGCTGTGTCACAATGGCCGCTGGCTTCCACGAGCCCCCGCAGTGTCCCAGTGGGCCCCGTGGCTTTAGGAGTGGGTGGCTGGGAGTTGGTGCCAGCGGCTGGGGGAGCAGCAGCAGGGACTGTGTGTGGACAGTGCCATGGCCACTTGTGTGGCCACTGGTGTCTCTGTGCCAGGCACAGCCGTGGTGTGTAACACCGGCTCTGGGTCCTTTGGCTGTGCAGGTGGCAGTCACGGCCTGGAGCAGGGCTGCTCCCGGGGGACAGCCTGGGGCAGGAGGCTGCTGGAGATTCATTCCCCACACTCCTTGTCATGAGGTGCTCAGAGTGATTGGAAAGGCTGTTGGCAGCAGGCAGTTCTCTGGGTTCAAGCTGTGGAGCTGTCAGCGGGAATGCAAAGGCCAAGCTGGTGAGCCTTTTGTCCTGGTGCCTTTAGTGTGTGAGCAGTCCCTGGTGCCGTTGTCTTTGGATCCTGAGTGTGGGAGAGGCAAGGCTTAGGATGGTGCGTAGAGCTGAGAAGGAAAGTGCCGAGAGCAGCGTGTGTGCTGCTGCTTTGAGGGGTGCAGTTGAAGTTGTAGGCAGCAAGAGCTTTCTCAGCTGGCCCTTTTGTGAGCTCTGCTTTTGCCAGATGACTTCCATCTTACCCTCTTACCATCTTAGCCTCTCATTTTTGCATATCCCAAACCCCCTTCCAAACATCCAGCAGCTGCTTGTAAAGAAGAAGTCCTAGAACAAAAAGCCAGTGCTGCCTTTCATAGCCCCTTTGCTGTCTATGAAGTAGAGGAAAGAAGCTAGTGAGACGCACTTTCTTTCTCAACTCCATAGAGCGCATCCTTCTCTCAAGGTGGCAGAGTCCTTGGCGGAAGTGAAGCATCTGCAGCTGCAGTTCAGACTGAGAGATGTGCCAGGACAGGAAACATTTGCTGACCTTCCCTGTTCCCTGTGCAACATGATTCTCGCATCCCAGTCACTTTCACACACCTTCGGTATCCCTGAGTCCAAGCAGCTAAAGCTCACAGAGACAGAAGTGTCAGGAAGGAAAACGTTCCAAAAGCACCCCCTTCTCTTATCAGCATATAAATTGTGCACAACAGGCTGCGGCACCGAACCTTCCTTCTCAGATAGACATGCCATCACACTTTTCACTCTTGCAGCTCGGTTGAAAAGCTCCAGCAGCTGCTCCCGCAATAGCAAAAGGTTCTAGAAGTGAAAGCCAGTTTGGGGCTGCACCTTCTCCTTGCCGCATGTAAGCCACACCAAACTCCCTGATGCACTCTGTCCTCCCCTTCTCAAAGGAGTAGACGGTGGCATCAGGACACACCTGTGTCCCAGCAGCTGGGTGCCCAGCCGGGAGCAGGAGCAGGGCTGGGGCTGCTCCCAAAGTTGCCCCGCCCCAATGCCAGAGCCGGACATATGCTGAGGGGGGGCTGGATCAGGCTTTATTGTCCAGCTGCATGCCAGGAGTGAGCACAAAATCTACCTGCATTCTCTGCAGCATGCCATCCTGGAGCAGAGCCATTGCCAAAGGAAGCCGTGAGCCCGTGCCAAGCCAGTGCCGGAGTGGGATCCTAGCAGCACCTGTGGAAGCCGGGAGAGAGGAGCCCACCTGGAGCAGGTTCGTGCAGGATTAATCATCCCGTGGCTTCCCACCAGGGTCCTGTTGCTTCCAAAAGGCCCCACAGTGTCACTGTGGCCCCTCGGTTCCACCAGGTTCCATAGCGTCACTGTGGTGCCCAGGGTTCCGTCAGCTTCGCCAGCATCCCCACGGTCTGCAGAGCTCCCCGAGCTTCTGTGGTGTCACAGTGGAGGCAGGGTTGCATCAGGTTCCATAGCATCAGCACGGTCTCCAGGGCTCCCAGAGGTTCTGTGGTGTCACAGTGGAGGCAGGGTTGCATCAGGTTCCATAGCATCACCACAGTCTCCAGGGCTCCCTGAGCTTCTGTGGTGTCACAGTGGAGGCAGGGTTGCATCAGGTTCCATAGCATCAGCACGGTCTCCAGGGCTCCCAGAGGTTCTGTGGTGTCACAGAGGAGGCAGGGTTGCATCAGGTTCCATAGCATCACCACGGTCTCCAGGGCTCCAAGAGCTTCTGTGGTGTCACAGAGGAGGCAGGGTTGCATCAGGTTCCATAGCATCAGCACGGTCTCCAGGGCTCCCCTGAGCTTCTGTGGTGGTGTCACAGAGGAGCCAGGCTTCCTTGTAGTTCCCCAGCATCACAAAGGCTCTCCTGGGAGCCACGGGTCACAAAGCACCGTGGGCTCTGTGCAGCCCCGCTGTGTCACAATGGCCGCTGGCTTCCACGAGCCCCCGCAGTGTCCCAGTGGGCCCCGTGGCTTTAGGAGTGGGTGGCTGGGAGTTGGTGCCAGCGGCTGGGGGAGCAGCAGCAGGGACTGTGTGTGGACAGTGCCATGGCCACTTGTGTGGCCACTGGTGTCTCTGTGCCAGGCACAGCCGTGGTGTGTAACACCGGCTCTGGGTCCTTTGGCTGTGCAGGTGGCAGTCACGGCCTGGAGCAGGGCTGCTCCCGGGGGACAGCCTGGGGCAGGAGGCTGCTGGAGATTCATTCCCCACACTCCTTGTCATGAGGTGCTCAGAGTGATTGGAAAGGCTGTTGGCAGCAGGCAGTTCTCTGGGTTCAAGCTGTGGAGCTGTCAGCGGGAATGCAAAGGCCAAGCTGGTGAGCCTTTTGTCCTGGTGCCTTTAGTGTGTGAGCAGTCCCTGGTGCCGTTGTCTTTGGATCCTGAGTGTGGGAGAGGCAAGGCTTAGGATGGTGCGTAGAGCTGAGAAGGAAAGTGCCGAGAGCAGCGTGTGTGCTGCTGCTTTGAGGGGTGCAGTTGAAGTTGTAGGCAGCAAGAGCTTTCTCAGCTGGCCCTTTTGTGAGCTCTGCTTTTGCCAGATGACTTCCATCTTACCCTCTTACCATCTTAGCCTCTCATTTTTGCATATCCCAAACCCCCTTCCAAACATCCAGCAGCTGCTTGTAAAGAAGAAGTCCTAGAACAAAAAGCCAGTGCTGCCTTTCATAGCCCCTTTGCTGTCTATGAAGTAGAGGAAAGAAGCTAGTGAGACGCACTTTCTTTCTCAACTCCATAGAGCGCATCCTTCTCTCAAGGTGGCAGAGTCCTTGGCGGAAGTGAAGCATCTGCAGCTGCAGTTCAGACTGAGAGATGTGCCAGGACAGGAAACATTTGCTGACCTTCCCTGTTCCCTGTGCAACATGATTCTCGCATCCCAGTCACTTTCACATACCTTCGGTATCCCTGAGTCCAAGCAGCTAAAGCTCACAGAGACAGAAGTGTCAGGAAGGAAAACGTTCCAAAAGCACCCCCTTCTCTTATCAGCATATAAATTGTGCACAACAGGCTGCGGCACCGAACCTTCCTTCTCAGATAGACATGCCATCACACTTTTCACTCTTGCAGCTCGGTTGAAAAGCTCCAGCAGCTGCTCCCGCAATAGCAAAAGGTTCTAGAAGTGAAAGCCAGTTTGGGGCTGCACCTTCTCCTTGCCGCATGTAAGCCACACCAAACTCCCTGATGCACTCTGTCCTCCCCTTCTCAAAGGAGTAGACGGTGGCATCAGGACACACCTGTGTCCCAGCAGCTGGGTGCCCAGCCGGGAGCAGGAGCAGGGCTGGGGCTGCTCCCAAAGTTGCCCCGCCCCAATGCCAGAGCCGGACATATGCTGAGGGGGGGCTGGATCAGGCTTTATTGTCCAGCTGCATGCCAGGAGTGAGCACAAAATCTACCTGCATTCTCTGCAGCATGCCATCCTGGAGCAGAGCCATTGCCAAAGGAAGCCGTGAGCCCGTGCCAAGCCAGTGCCGGAGTGGGATCCTAGCAGCACCTGTGGAAGCCGGGAGAGAGGAGCCCACCTGGAGCAGGTTCGTGCAGGATTAATCATCCCGTGGCTTCCCACCAGGGTCCTGTTGCTTCCAAAAGGCCCCACAGTGTCACTGTGGCCCCTCGGTTCCACCAGGTTCCATAGCGTCACTGTGGTGCCCAGGGTTCCGTCAGCTTCGCCAGCATCCCCACGGTCTGCAGAGCTCCCCGAGCTTCTGTGGTGTCACAGTGGAGGCAGGGTTGCATCAGGTTCCATAGCATCAGCACGGTCTCCAGGGCTCCCAGAGGTTCTGTGGTGTAACAGTGGAGGCAGGGTTGCATCAGGTTCCATAGCATCACCACAGTCTCCAGGGCTCCCTGAGCTTCTGTGGTGTCACAGTGGAGGCAGGGTTGCATCAGGTTCCATAGCATCAGCACGGTCTCCAGGGCTCCCCTGAGCTTCTGTGGTGGTGTCACAGAGGAGCCAGGCTTCCTTGTAGTTCCCCAGCATCACAAAGGCTCTCCTGGGAGCCACGGGTCACAAAGCACCGTGGGCTCTGTGCAGCCCCGCTGTGTCACAATGGCCGCTGGCTTCCACGAGCCCCCGCAGTGTCCCAGTGGGCCCCGTAGCTTTAGGAGTGGGTGGCTGGGAGTTGGTGCCAGCGGCTGGGGGAGCAGCAGCAGGGACTGTGTGTGGACAGTGCCATGGCCACTTGTGTGGCCACTGGTGTCTCTGTGCCAGGCACAGCCGTGGTGTGTAACACCGGCTCTGGGTCCTTTGGCTGTGCAGGTGGCAGTCACGGCCTGGAGCAGGGCTGCTCCCGGGGGACAGCCTGGGGCAGGAGGCTGCTGGAGATTCATTCCCCACACTCCTTGTCATGAGGTGCTCAGAGTGATTGGAAAGGCTGTTGGCAGCAGGCAGTTCTCTGGGTTCAAGCTGTGGAGCTGTCAGCGGGAATGCAAAGGCCAAGCTGGTGAGCCTTTTGTCCTGGTGCCTTTAGTGTGTGAGCAGTCCCTGGTGCCGTTGTCTTTGGATCCTGAGTGTGGGAGAGGCAAGGCTTAGGATGGTGCGTAGAGCTGAGAAGGAAAGTGCCGAGAGCAGCGTGTGTGCTGCTGCTTTGAGGGGTGCAGTTGAAGTTGTAGGCAGCAAGAGCTTTCTCAGCTGGCCCTTTTGTGAGCTCTGCTTTTGCCAGATGACTTCCATCTTACCCTCTTACCATCTTAGCCTCTCATTTTTGCATATCCCAAACCCCCTTCCAAACATCCAGCAGCTGCTTGTAAAGAAGAAGTCCTAGAACAAAAAGCCAGTGCTGCCTTTCATAGCCCCTTTGCTGTCTATGAAGTAGAGGAAAGAAGCTAGTGAGACGCACTTTCTTTCTCAACTCCATAGAGCGCATCCTTCTCTCAAGGTGGCAGAGTCCTTGGCGGAAGTGAAGCATCTGCAGCTGCAGTTCAGACTGAGAGATGTGCCAGGACAGGAAACATTTGCTGACCTTCCCTGTTCCCTGTGCAACATGATTCTCGCATCCCAGTCACTTTCACATACCTTCGGTATCCCTGAGTCCAAGCAGCTAAAGCTCACAGAGACAGAAGTGTCAGGAAGGAAAACGTTCCAAAAGCACCCCCTTCTCTTATCAGCATATAAATTGTGCACAACAGGCTGCGGCACCGAACCTTCCTTCTCAGATAGACATGCCATCACACTTTTCACTCTTGCAGCTCGGTTGAAAAGCTCCAGCAGCTGCTCCCGCAATAGCAAAAGGTTCTAGAAGTGAAAGCCAGTTTGGGGCTGCACCTTCTCCTTGCCGCATGTAAGCCACACCAAACTCCCTGATGCACTCTGTCCTCCCCTTCTCAAAGGAGTAGACGGTGGCATCAGGACACACCTGTGTCCCAGCAGCTGGGTGCCCAGCCGGGAGCAGGAGCAGGGCTGGGGCTGCTCCCAAAGTTGCCCCGCCCCAATGCCAGAGCCGGACATATGCTGAGGGGGGGCTGGATCAGGCTTTATTGTCCAGCTGCATGCCAGGAGTGAGCACAAAATCTACCTGCATTCTCTGCAGCATGCCATCCTGGAGCAGAGCCATTGCCAAAGGAAGCCGTGAGCCCGTGCCAAGCCAGTGCCGGAGTGGGATCCTAGCAGCACCTGTGGAAGCCGGGAGAGAGGAGCCCACCTGGAGCAGGTTCGTGCAGGATTAATCATCCCGTGGCTTCCCACCAGGGTCCTGTTGCTTCCAAAAGGCCCCACAGTGTCACTGTGGCCCCTCGGTTCCACCAGGTTCCATAGCGTCACTGTGGTGCCCAGGGTTCCGTCAGCTTCGCCAGCATCCCCACGGTCTGCAGAGCTCCCCGAGCTTCTGTGGTGTCACAGTGGAGGCAGGGTTGCATCAGGTTCCATAGCATCAGCACGGTCTCCAGGGCTCCCAGAGGTTCTGTGGTGTAACAGTGGAGGCAGGGTTGCATCAGGTTCCATAGCATCACCACAGTCTCCAGGGCTCCCTGAGCTTCTGTGGTGTCACAGTGGAGGCAGGGTTGCATCAGGTTCCATAGCATCAGCACGGTCTCCAGGGCTCCCCTGAGCTTCTGTGGTGGTGTCACAGAGGAGCCAGGCTTCCTTGTAGTTCCCCAGCATCACAAAGGCTCTCCTGGGAGCCACGGGTCACAAAGCACCGTGGGCTCTGTGCAGCCCCGCTGTGTCACAATGGCCGCTGGCTTCCACGAGCCCCCGCAGTGTCCCAGTGGGCCCCGTAGCTTTAGGAGTGGGTGGCTGGGAGTTGGTGCCAGCGGCTGGGGGAGCAGCAGCAGGGACTGTGTGTGGACAGTGCCATGGCCACTTGTGTGGCCACTGGTGTCTCTGTGCCAGGCACAGCCGTGGTGTGTAACACCGGCTCTGGGTCCTTTGGCTGTGCAGGTGGCAGTCACGGCCTGGAGCAGGGCTGCTCCCGGGGGACAGCCTGGGGCAGGAGGCTGCTGGAGATTCATTCCCCACACTCCTTGTCATGAGGTGCTCAGAGTGATTGGAAAGGCTGTTGGCAGCAGGCAGTTCTCTGGGTTCAAGCTGTGGAGCTGTCAGCGGGAATGCAAAGGCCAAGCTGGTGAGCCTTTTGTCCTGGTGCCTTTAGTGTGTGAGCAGTCCCTGGTGCCGTTGTCTTTGGATCCTGAGTGTGGGAGAGGCAAGGCTTAGGATGGTGCGTAGAGCTGAGAAGGAAAGTGCCGAGAGCAGCGTGTGTGCTGCTGCTTTGAGGGGTGCAGTTGAAGTTGTAGGCAGCAAGAGCTTTCTCAGCTGGCCCTTTTGTGAGCTCTGCTTTTGCCAGATGACTTCCATCTTACCCTCTTACCATCTTAGCCTCTCATTTTTGCATATCCCAAACCCCCTTCCAAACATCCAGCAGCTGCTTGTAAAGAAGAAGTCCTAGAACAAAAAGCCAGTGCTGCCTTTCATAGCCCCTTTGCTGTCTATGAAGTAGAGGAAAGAAGCTAGTGAGACGCACTTTCTTTCTCAACTCCATAGAGCGCATCCTTCTCTCAAGGTGGCAGAGTCCTTGGCGGAAGTGAAGCATCTGCAGCTGCAGTTCAGACTGAGAGATGTGCCAGGACAGGAAACATTTGCTGACCTTCCCTGTTCCCTGTGCAACATGATTCTCGCATCCCAGTCACTTTCACATACCTTCGGTATCCCTGAGTCCAAGCAGCTAAAGCTCACAGAGACAGAAGTGTCAGGAAGGAAAACGTTGCAAAAGCACCCCCTTCTCTTATCAGCATATAAATTGTGCACAACAGGCTGCGGCACCGAACCTTCCTTCTCAGATAGACATGCCATCACACTTTTCACTCTTGCAGCTCGGTTGAAAAGCTCCAGCAGCTGCTCCCGCAATAGCAAAAGGTTCTAGAAGTGAAAGCCAGTTTGGGGCTGCACCTTCTCCTTGCCGCATGTAAGCCACACCAAACTCCCTGATGCACTCTGTCCTCCCCTTCTCAAAGGAGTAGACGGTGGCATCAGGACACACCTGTGTCCCAGCAGCTGGGTGCCCAGCCGGGAGCAGGAGCAGGGCTGGGGCTGCTCCCAAAGTTGCCCCGCCCCAATGCCAGAGCCGGACATATGCTGAGGGGGGGCTGGATCAGGCTTTATTGTCCAGCTGCATGCCAGGAGTGAGCACAAAATCTACCTGCATTCTCTGCAGCATGCCATCCTGGAGCAGAGCCATTGCCAAAGGAAGCCGTGAGCCCGTGCCAAGCCAGTGCCGGAGTGGGATCCTAGCAGCACCTGTGGAAGCCGGGAGAGAGGAGCCCACCTGGAGCAGGTTCGTGCAGGATTAATCATCCCGTGGCTTCCCACCAGGGTCCTGTTGCTTCCAAAAAGCCCCACAGTGTCACTGTGGCCCCTCGGTTCCACCAGGTTCCATAGCGTCACTGTGGTGCCCAGGGTTCCGTCAGCTTCGCCAGCATCCCCACGGTCTGCAGAGCTCCCCGAGCTTCTGTGGTGTCACAGTGGAGGCAGGGTTGCATCAGGTTCCATAGCATCAGCACGGTCTCCAGGGCTCCCAGAGGTTCTGTGGTGTAACAGTGGAGGCAGGGTTGCATCAGGTTCCATAGCATCACCACAGTCTCCAGGGCTCCCTGAGCTTCTGTGGTGTCACAGTGGAGGCAGGGTTGCATCAGGTTCCATAGCATCAGCACGGTCTCCAGGGCTCCCCTGAGCTTCTGTGGTGGTGTCACAGAGGAGCCAGGCTTCCTTGTAGTTCCCCAGCATCACAAAGGCTCTCCTGGGAGCCACGGGTCACAAAGCACCGTGGGCTCTGTGCAGCCCCGCTGTGTCACAATGGCCGCTGGCTTCCACGAGCCCCCGCAGTGTCCCAGTGGGCCCCGTAGCTTTAGGAGTGGGTGGCTGGGAGTTGGTGCCAGCGGCTGGGGGAGCAGCAGCAGGGACTGTGTGTGGACAGTGCCATGGCCACTTGTGTGGCCACTGGTGTCTCTGTGCCAGGCACAGCCGTGGTGTGTAACACCGGCTCTGGGTCCTTTGGCTGTGCAGGTGGCAGTCACGGCCTGGAGCAGGGCTGCTCCCGGGGGACAGCCTGGGGCAGGAGGCTGCTGGAGATTCATTCCCCACACTCCTTGTCATGAGGTGCTCAGAGTGATTGGAAAGGCTGTTGGCAGCAGGCAGTTCTCTGGGTTCAAGCTGTGGAGCTGTCAGCGGGAATGCAAAGGCCAAGCTGGTGAGCCTTTTGTCCTGGTGCCTTTAGTGTGTGAGCAGTCCCTGGTGCCGTTGTCTTTGGATCCTGAGTGTGGGAGAGGCAAGGCTTAGGATGGTGCGTAGAGCTGAGAAGGAAAGTGCCGAGAGCAGCGTGTGTGCTGCTGCTTTGAGGGGTGCAGTTGAAGTTGTAGGCAGCAAGAGCTTTCTCAGCTGGCCCTTTTGTGAGCTCTGCTTTTGCCAGATGACTTCCATCTTACCCTCTTACCATCTTAGCCTCTCATTTTTGCATATCCCAAACCCCCTTCCAAACATCCAGCAGCTGCTTGTAAAGAAGAAGTCCTAGAACAAAAAGCCAGTGCTGCCTTTCATAGCCCCTTTGCTGTCTATGAAGTAGAGGAAAGAAGCTAGTGAGACGCACTTTCTTTCTCAACTCCATAGAGCGCATCCTTCTCTCAAGGTGGCAGAGTCCTTGGCGGAAGTGAAGCATCTGCAGCTGCAGTTCAGACTGAGAGATGTGCCAGGACAGGAAACATTTGCTGACCTTCCCTGTTCCCTGTGCAACATGATTCTCGCATCCCAGTCACTTTCACATACCTTCGGTATCCCTGAGTCCAAGCAGCTAAAGCTCACAGAGACAGAAGTGTCAGGAAGGAAAACGTTGCAAAAGCACCCCCTTCTCTTATCAGCATATAAATTGTGCACAACAGGCTGCGGCACCGAACCTTCCTTCTCAGATAGACATGCCATCACACTTTTCACTCTTGCAGCTCGGTTGAAAAGCTCCAGCAGCTGCTCCCGCAATAGCAAAAGGTTCTAGAAGTGAAAGCCAGTTTGGGGCTGCACCTTCTCCTTGCCGCATGTAAGCCACACCAAACTCCCTGATGCACTCTGTCCTCCCCTTCTCAAAGGAGTAGACGGTGGCATCAGGACACACCTGTGTCCCAGCAGCTGGGTGCCCAGCCGGGAGCAGGAGCAGGGCTGGGGCTGCTCCCAAAGTTGCCCCGCCCCAATGCCAGAGCCGGACATATGCTGAGGGGGGGCTGGATCAGGCTTTATTGTCCAGCTGCATGCCAGGAGTGAGCACAAAATCTACCTGCATTCTCTGCAGCATGCCATCCTGGAGCAGAGCCATTGCCAAAGGAAGCCGTGAGCCCGTGCCAAGCCAGTGCCGGAGTGGGATCCTAGCAGCACCTGTGGAAGCCGGGAGAGAGGAGCCCACCTGGAGCAGGTTCGTGCAGGATTAATCATCCCGTGGCTTCCCACCAGGGTCCTGTTGCTTCCAAAAAGCCCCACAGTGTCACTGTGGCCCCTCGGTTCCACCAGGTTCCATAGCGTCACTGTGGTGCCCAGGGTTCCGTCAGCTTCGCCAGCATCCCCACGGTCTGCAGAGCTCCCCGAGCTTCTGTGGTGTCACAGTGGAGGCAGGGTTGCATCAGGTTCCATAGCATCAGCACGGTCTCCAGGGCTCCCAGAGGTTCTGTGGTGTAACAGTGGAGGCAGGGTTGCATCAGGTTCCATAGCATCACCACAGTCTCCAGGGCTCCCTGAGCTTCTGTGGTGTCACAGTGGAGGCAGGGTTGCATCAGGTTCCATAGCATCAGCACGGTCTCCAGGGCTCCCCTGAGCTTCTGTGGTGGTGTCACAGAGGAGCCAGGCTTCCTTGTAGTTCCCCAGCATCACAAAGGCTCTCCTGGGAGCCACGGGTCACAAAGCACCGTGGGCTCTGTGCAGCCCCGCTGTGTCACAATGGCCGCTGGCTTCCACGAGCCCCCGCAGTGTCCCAGTGGGCCCCGTAGCTTTAGGAGTGGGTGGCTGGGAGTTGGTGCCAGCGGCTGGGGGAGCAGCAGCAGGGACTGTGTGTGGACAGTGCCATGGCCACTTGTGTGGCCACTGGTGTCTCTGTGCCAGGCACAGCCGTGGTGTGTAACACCGGCTCTGGGTCCTTTGGCTGTGCAGGTGGCAGTCACGGCCTGGAGCAGGGCTGCTCCCGGGGGACAGCCTGGGGCAGGAGGCTGCTGGAGATTCATTCCCCACACTCCTTGTCATGAGGTGCTCAGAGTGATTGGAAAGGCTGTTGGCAGCAGGCAGTTCTCTGGGTTCAAGCTGTGGAGCTGTCAGCGGGAATGCAAAGGCCAAGCTGGTGAGCCTTTTGTCCTGGTGCCTTTAGTGTGTGAGCAGTCCCTGGTGCCGTTGTCTTTGGATCCTGAGTGTGGGAGAGGCAAGGCTTAGGATGGTGCGTAGAGCTGAGAAGGAAAGTGCCGAGAGCAGCGTGTGTGCTGCTGCTTTGAGGGGTGCAGTTGAAGTTGTAGGCAGCAAGAGCTTTCTCAGCTGGCCCTTTTGTGAGCTCTGCTTTTGCCAGATGACTTCCATCTTACCCTCTTACCATCTTAGCCTCTCATTTTTGCATATCCCAAACCCCCTTCCAAACATCCAGCAGCTGCTTGTAAAGAAGAAGTCCTAGAACAAAAAGCCAGTGCTGCCTTTCATAGCCCCTTTGCTGTCTATGAAGTAGAGGAAAGAAGCTAGTGAGACGCACTTTCTTTCTCAACTCCATAGAGCGCATCCTTCTCTCAAGGTGGCAGAGTCCTTGGCGGAAGTGAAGCATCTGCAGCTGCAGTTCAGACTGAGAGATGTGCCAGGACAGGAAACATTTGCTGACCTTCCCTGTTCCCTGTGCAACATGATTCTCGCATCCCAGTCACTTTCACATACCTTCGGTATCCCTGAGTCCAAGCAGCTAAAGCTCACAGAGACAGAAGTGTCAGGAAGGAAAACGTTGCAAAAGCACCCCCTTCTCTTATCAGCATATAAATTGTGCACAACAGGCTGCGGCACCGAACCTTCCTTCTCAGATAGACATGCCATCACACTTTTCACTCTTGCAGCTCGGTTGAAAAGCTCCAGCAGCTGCTCCCGCAATAGCAAAAGGTTCTAGAAGTGAAAGCCAGTTTGGGGCTGCACCTTCTCCTTGCCGCATGTAAGCCACACCAAACTCCCTGATGCACTCTGTCCTCCCCTTCTCAAAGGAGTAGACGGTGGCATCAGGACACACCTGTGTCCCAGCAGCTGGGTGCCCAGCCGGGAGCAGGAGCAGGGCTGGGGCTGCTCCCAAAGTTGCCCCGCCCCAATGCCAGAGCCGGACATATGCTGAGGGGGGGCTGGATCAGGCTTTATTGTCCAGCTGCATGCCAGGAGTGAGCACAAAATCTACCTGCATTCTCTGCAGCATGCCATCCTGGAGCAGAGCCATTGCCAAAGGAAGCCGTGAGCCCGTGCCAAGCCAGTGCCGGAGTGGGATCCTAGCAGCACCTGTGGAAGCCGGGAGAGAGGAGCCCACCTGGAGCAGGTTCGTGCAGGATTAATCATCCCGTGGCTTCCCACCAGGGTCCTGTTGCTTCCAAAAGGCCCCACAGTGTCACTGTGGCCCCTCGGTTCCACCAGGTTCCATAGCGTCACTGTGGTGCCCAGGGTTCCGTCAGCTTCGCCAGCATCCCCACGGTCTGCAGAGCTCCCCGAGCTTCTGTGGTGTCACAGTGGAGGCAGGGTTGCATCAGGTTCCATAGCATCAGCACGGTCTCCAGGGCTCCCAGAGGTTCTGTGGTGTAACAGTGGAGGCAGGGTTGCATCAGGTTCCATAGCATCACCACGGTCTCCAGGGCTCCCCTGAGCTTCTGTGGTGGTGTCACAGAGGAGCCAGGCTTCCTTGTAGTTCCCCAGCATCACAAAGGCTCTCCTGGGAGCCACGGGTCACAAAGCACCGTGGGCTCTGTGCAGCCCCGCTGTGTCACAATGGCCGCTGGCTTCCACGAGCCCCCGCAGTGTCCCAGTGGGCCCCGTAGCTTTAGGAGTGGGTGGCTGGGAGTTGGTGCCAGCGGCTGGGGGAGCAGCAGCAGGGACTGTGTGTGGACAGTGCCATGGCCACTTGTGTGGCCACTGGTGTCTCTGTGCCAGGCACAGCCGTGGTGTGTAACACCGGCTCTGGGTCCTTTGGCTGTGCAGGTGGCAGTCACGGCCTGGAGCAGGGCTGCTCCCGGGGGACAGCCTGGGGCAGGAGGCTGCTGGAGATTCATTCCCCACACTCCTTGTCATGAGGTGCTCAGAGTGATTGGAAAGGCTGTTGGCAGCAGGCAGTTCTCTGGGTTCAAGCTGTGGAGCTGTCAGCGGGAATGCAAAGGCCAAGCTGGTGAGCCTTTTGTCCTGGTGCCTTTAGTGTGTGAGCAGTCCCTGGTGCCGTTGTCTTTGGATCCTGAGTGTGGGAGAGGCAAGGCTTAGGATGGTGCGTAGAGCTGAGAAGGAAAGTGCCGAGAGCAGCGTGTGTGCTGCTGCTTTGAGGGGTGCAGTTGAAGTTGTAGGCAGCAAGAGCTTTCTCAGCTGGCCCTTTTGTGAGCTCTGCTTTTGCCAGATGACTTCCATCTTACCCTCTTACCATCTTAGCCTCTCATTTTTGCATATCCCTGTCTCGGTTTGAAAGACAGGTGTCTGCTAAGGAAGGCAGAAGCCTCCCTTGGAGTGGCAGATGTAACCCCTTTCCCTCTGAGTTATTATAATTTTGAAATCAAGGGTCTTTAGGCAAAGATGTGGGAAAATAGGAATAACAGTTCTTTACTATATATATATATATATATATATATAACTAGTCAAACAAAACAACAACAACTATGGCAGTAACAGCAAACACAAACCCAGTCCCAGCCTTCTCAGCTGTCAGGCCCTTTCCCCTCGGGTGCAGTTCCGCTTGCAGCCGACAGGGATCGCTGGCGGCTCCCGGTGAGCAGGGCAGGTGCGATGGTTCCCCCGCGGCTGCAGGGGGCGCTCCGGAGCGAGCTCGGGGAACACGCGGCTGCTCTGGCGCCCTGGGATCCCGGGGAAGGGTGGAACAAAGGAGCTTCACAAACCGGTGGGCAGCTGGTCCCGGAGTCTCGGAAACAGCAGGCTGGACTGGTAGGCTGGAGCGGCAGGCACAAACACAAATCCCGGGTGGCAGACGAGATGTATCCAAAAGGGGAACCCCCCGGGGCTCCAGGCAGGCAGGGCAAGCACGGCTACAGCGTAGCGAAGGCTCGAAGCAGCAGCGGGGTGGGCGGCCACAGCCCCAGCCTCCAGCAGGGCAGGGAAAGCAGCCCTGGGATCCCCGGTGTTGTTCCCAGCAGAAAGGAAAGACGCCGAAAACGGGAACCAGCAGCTCCTCTCTCCGCGGCTTCTCCCTCCAGACGCTGAGAGCGAACTGAACTGCCCGCCAGGTGAAAACAAAAGCCTGGCCGGGCCCTTTTGTCTTTTCTTAAGTATGGCTATCTCCTCTCAAGTATGGCCATTTATCTCCTAGCAACATGCTATGGGAAAAAATTCCTTTAACAGAAAAAAAAACTAGGACTAAACTAAAACCCCAACATTATCCACCCCGAATTTTTTTCCATACTAACATGTTACATGAAACTTAACTTTTTAACCATATAAATACAAGCATCACCTAAGTTATATACATATGTACATGCTGATACTGATACAAGTACAGAGCCATGGGTAGTTCACCCTAAAACAAGGTCCCCTTGAGGTATGCATCGGGTCTCTCCATCCCTTTGCATCACCCACCAGGTACAACCTGGTCCCTGAGCAAAAACAACCCCACGGATGGGTTTGTCTTTGCTCAAGGCAGACTTTACCCAAACAGTTTTTCCAAGCATACCTCTCATGTGCACCACTGGAACCTTATCCCCATCTGTTGTTTGTAGGGGTTCGGATTGGGCAGGGCCAGCTCGGCTGGTGGAGCCTCGGGTGTTAACTAACCAGGTGGCTTTTGCTAAATGCACCTCCCAGTTTTTGAAAGTCCCCCCACCCAGTGCCTTCAAGGTGGTTTTAAGCAGTCCATTACACCGCTCAACCTTCCCAGCTGCTGGTGCATGGTAAGGGATGTGGTACACCCACTCAATGCCATGTTCTCTAGCCCAGGTGTTTATAAGGCTGTTCTTGAAGTGAGTCCCATTGTCAGATTCAATCCTCTCAGGGGTACCATGCCTCCAAAGGACTTGCTTTTCAAGGCCCAGGATGGTGTTACGGGCAGTAGCGTGAGGCACAGGGTAGGTCTCCAGCCATCCTGTGGTGGCTTCTACCATTGTGAGCACATGGCGCTTGCCTTGGCGGGTTTGAGGCAGTGTGATGTAATCAACCTGCCAGGCCTCCCCATACTTGTATTTGGACCACCGCCCACCATACCACAGGGGCTTCACCCGCTTGGCCTGCTTGATCGCAGCGCATGTCTCACAGTCATGGATGACCTGGGAGATACTGTCCATGGTCAGATCCACCCCTCGGTCTCGTGCCCACTTATAGGTGGCATCTCTGCCCTGATGGCCTGAGGCATCATGGGCCCATCGAGCTAGGAACAACTCTCCTTTATGTTGCCAATCCAGGTCTATCTGGGACACCTCTATTTTCGCAGCCTGATCTACCTGCTTGTTATTACGATGTTCTTCATTAGCCCGGCTCTTGGGAATGTGAGCATCTACATGACGGACCTTCACAGATAGCTTCTCTACTCGAGCGGCAATGTCTTTCCACTCCTCAGCAGCCCAGATTGGTTTTCCTCTGCGCTGCCATTTTGCCTTATTCCACCTTTCCAGCCAACCCCACAGAGCATTGGCTACCATCCATGAATCAGTGTAAAGGTAGAGCTTTGGCCACTTCTCTCTTTCAGCAATGTCCAGAGCTAATTGAACGGCTTTGAGTTCAGCAAATTGGCTCGATCCACCTTCTCCTTCCGTAGCCTGTGCAACTTGTCGTGTGGGGCTCCATACAGCGGCTTTCCATTTCCGGCTAGCGCCTACAATTCGGCAGGAACCATCAGTGAAGAGGGCATATTGTCTTTCACTCTCTGGTAGCTCGTTATACGGTGGGGCTTCTTCGGCACGCGTCACCTGCTCCTCTTCTTCTTCAGAAGATAACCCAAAAGTCTCACCTTCTGGCCAGTTCGTAATTATTTCCAAGATCCCAGGGCGACTTGGGTTTCCAATTCGGGCGCGCTGCGTGATGAGGGCGATCCATTTGCTCCAAGTAGCATCGGTGGCGTGATGCGTGGAGGGAACCTTTCCTTTGAACATCCACCCCAGCACCGGTAGTCGAGGTGCCAGGAGGAGTTGTGCCTCAGTTCCAATTACCTCTGAGGCAGCTTGGACTCCTTCATAAGCTGCCAAGATTTCTTTCTCTGTGGGAGTGTAGTTGGCTTCGGACCCTCTGTAGCTTCGGCTCCAGAATCCCAGCGGTCGGCCCCGAGTCTCACCAGGCACCTTCTGCCAGAGGCTCCAGGACAGACCATTGTTCCCGGCTGCAGAGTAGAGCACGTTCTTCACCTCTGGTCCTGTCCTGACTGGGCCAAGGGCTACGGCGTGAGCGATTTCCTGCTTGATCTGGGCAAAGGCTTGCTGTTGTTCTGGGCCCCAGTGGAAATCGTTCTTCTTGCGGGTAACCAGGTAGAGGGGGCTCACAATCTGGCTGTACTCAGGAATGTGCATCCTCCAGAAACCTATGGCGCCTAGGAAAGCTTGTGTTTCCTTCTTGTTGGTTGGTGGAGACATCGCAGTGATCTTATTGATGACCTCAGTGGGAATCTGACGCCGTCCATCTTGCCACTTCACTCCCAGGAACTGGATCTCTCGGGCAGGCCCCTTGACTTTGCTCTTCTTGATGGCGAAACCAGCTTTTAGGAGAATTTGGATTATTCTCTCTCCTTTCTCAAACACTTCTGTTGCGGTGTTCCCCCACACAATGATGTCATCAATGTACTGCAGATGTTCTGGGGCCTCACCCTTTTCCAGTGCAGCCTGGATCAGTCCATGGCAGATGGTGGGACTGTGCTTCCACCCCTGGGGCAGTCGGTTCCAGGTGTACTGCACACCCCTCCAGGTGAAAGCAAACTGGGGCCTGCACTCTGCTGCCAGAGGAATGGAGAAAAATGCATTGGCAATGTCAATAGTGGCATACCACTTTGCTGCTTTGGACTCCAGCTCATACTGGAGCTCCAACATGTCCGGCACAGCAGCGCTCAGTGGTGGAGTCACTTCATTCAAGCCACGATAGTCCACAGTCAATCTCCATTCCCCATCAGACTTGCGCACAGGCCAAATGGGGCTGTTGAAGGGTGAGTGGGTCTTGCTGACCACCCCTTGGCTCTCCAGCTCACGAATCATCTTGTGGATGGGAATCACAGCATCTCGATTTGTCCGATACTGCCGGCGGTGCACTGTCGAGGTGGCAATTGGCACTCGTTGCTCTTCCACTTTCAGGAGCCCAACTGCAGAAGGATTCTCAGACAGTCTGGACAGGGTGTTCAACTGCCTAATGCCCTCTGCCTCCACAGCAGCAATCCCAAACGCCCACCTGAGTCCCTTTGGGTCTTTGTAATAACCATTCCGGAGGAAGTCTATGCCCAGAATACATGGGGCCTCTGGACCGGTCACAATTGGATGCTTTTGCCACTCCTTCCCAGTCAGGCTCACCTCAGCTTCCAAAAGGGTCAACTGCTGTGATCCCCCAGTCACCCCAGCAATGGATACAGGTTCTGCCCCCACATGTCCCGATGGCATTAAAGTACACTGTGCCCCAGTATCAACCAATGCATCATATTTTTGTGGCTCTGATGTGCCAGGCCATCGGATCCACACCGTCCAGAAAACCCGGTTCTCCCGTGCCTCTTCCTGGCTAGAGGCAGGGCCCCTCTAGCCCTGGTTATCATTCTTTCCCTGGGCATACATACTAGAGGTACCTTCGAGGGGATCTGACATATCATCCTCCTGTCTGTAATACCTGGCAGCTCGGTCACGGGAGGCTGAGGCTACTTTCACCTTAGCGGAACCCCCTCGGTTAGTGCCTCCCTCCTTGAGTTCACGCACCCGCGCTGCCAGGACAGAGGTAGGTTTCCCATCCCACCTTCTCATGTCTTCCCCATGCTCACACAGGAAAAACCAGAGCTCAGCTCGTGGGGTGTACCCTCTCTCTCTAGCAGGGGGACGACGGGCTCTGACCTGGGGGCCTGTGACTCGCACTGGTGCCACACTGACCTTCCTCATCTCCTCCCTTATCTCCTTTATCTCCTCTTTGAGGTCCTGGACCACAGCAGAGACATGAGTTTTCAGTGGACCATTGACCATGCTATCATAATTCCTGAGCTTGTTGGCAACAGAGCCCACTGTTTCTCGGTTATTGTCAGCATCAATGGTTGCAATGAAGGTGGTGTATTGCGATGGCCCTAGCCTTGCCAGGTTCCACATCATCTGTCCTGTGCACCTGACCTTATCGGGGTCATTACCGTGCTGTCCATCCCTCCCAAAGAGTACCTCTAATACTGCCACTTCTCTTAGCTGTTGGATCCCTTCCTCAAGTGTCTTCCACTGCATTCTATGATGGTACTCCTGCATTCTCTCTTTGTGAATGAACCTTTCTCTCACACTCATTAAGAGCCGGTCCCAGAGAGAAAGGGGTCCTGGCTCCCTCACAAATATCTGGTTCACACCTGGGTCCTGGGTCAACGATCCCAGATACCTTGCCTCACCACTATCCAGTTGCACACTTGTGCCCATGAGGTCCCAAACCCGAAGCAGCCAGGTGGTATAAGGCTCACGCCCCCTTCGCACAATGTCGTCTCGCATACCACGGAGACTGTCGTACGACAGGGACTCAATGATGATTTCTGGCTCTGGCTCCCCTGCTGGTTGTGAGGGCCCTGGTTCCCCATCATCATTAACTGGTCGTACTGATTTGGTCTTACACTTCCTCCTTTGCACAGGGGCGACTGCTGCTGGCTGTACTTGTCCTTGGGGTTCAGCTGAAACCTGGGCGGTTGTAACATCCGTGGGTTCCACTGCTGCACCGTCAGACTCACCCTTTTTGGGGCAGGGAGAGGTTTTTTCACTAGCTGAGGAGGTGTATTCCCTTAGCAATTGGCATATCCCCTGGTGCACCTGGCCCATCTCCTGGCGCATCTCCTGCATCCCTTTCGCCAGTACCCCCACCCATTTCGGGTAGTCCATTTCTGAGGTGGGCTGTTGGGCGGTATCTGGCTGTGGGGCAGGGTCTCTAGTGTCTGGGGCTGTGTCAGGCTCTGGGGCTGAATCAGGCTCTGGGGTAGGATCTCTAGTGTCTGGGGCCGTGTCAGGTTCCGGGGCAGGATCAGGCTCTGGGGTAGGAACTCTACTCTCTGGGGCCATGTCAGGTTCTGGGGCAGGGTCAGGCTCTGGGGCAGGATCTCTAGTCTCTGGGGCTGGTGTCTGGGTAGTTATCCAAGCCAATCTCAACTTATCCTTGAATGCTAAATAGAGTAGGCCTACCAGCAGCAGGTGGTTAGTATTCAGAAGGAATCTAAACCCTTCAAAAATTGATGGGGTGGGTCCAAATAACTGGTTGAGGGGTTGGGGGAAAACTTCCCCTGGTGTCATTTCCTCACAGAAGGTACCATTGTTAACATAACCCCAAAAACATGCGCTCAGTGTGTGATAGCCATTTATCCACGTGCCCACATTCCGGAGGAAGTTAAAAACCCATGAATTCCTCACCTTCTCGACCCACAGCACAAGCTGGATAACAGCAATGGTAGCCTTAGTGAGAGGACCCATATTCAAGTAGGGAGCTGCAAAGGGGAAGAATATAGCCACGGCCACATGCCACCCGAACCAGGGCAAAGTAGACCACATAGTGCTGCCTACCAAGGTTCCTATATCCAACACACCGAATTAAGTTATCCAGGAACTGTTATTCCTTTTTCACCTCTCTCTCTTAATGCCCTCAGGCCCCACGGTTGGGCGCCAAGATCTGTCTCGGTTTGAAAGACAGGTGTCTGCTAAGGAAGGCAGAAGCCTCCCTTGGAGTGGCAGATGTAACCCCTTTCCCTCTGAGTTATTATAATTTTGAAATCAAGGGTCTTTAGGCAAAGATGTGGGAAAATAGGAATAACAGTTCTTTACTATATATATATATATATATATATATAACTAGTCAAACAAAACAACAACAACTATGGCAGTAACAGCAAACACAAACCCAGTCCCAGCCTTCTCAGCTGTCAGGCCCTTTCCCCTCGGGTGCAGTTCCGCTTGCAGCCGACAGGGATCGCTGGCGGCTCCCGGTGAGCAGGGCAGGTGCGATGGTTCCCCCGCGGCTGCAGGGGGCGCTCCGGAGCGAGCTCGGGGAACACGCGGCTGCTCTGGCGCCCTGGGATCCCGGGGAAGGGTGGAACAAAGGAGCTTCACAAACCGGTGGGCAGCTGGTCCCGGAGTCTCGGAAACAGCAGGCTGGACTGGTAGGCTGGAGCGGCAGGCACAAACACAAATCCCGGGTGGCAGACGAGATGTATCCAAAAGGGGAACCCCCCGGGGCTCCAGGCAGGCAGGGCAAGCACGGCTACAGCGTAGCGAAGGCTCGAAGCAGCAGCGGGGTGGGCGGCCACAGCCCCAGCCTCCAGCAGGGCAGGGAAAGCAGCCCTGGGATCCCCGGTGTTGTTCCCAGCAGAAAGGAAAGACGCCGAAAACGGGAACCAGCAGCTCCTCTCTCCGCGGCTTCTCCCTCCAGACGCTGAGAGCGAACTGAACTGCCCGCCAGGTGAAAACAAAAGCCTGGCCGGGCCCTTTTGTCTTTTCTTAAGTATGGCTATCTCCTCTCAAGTATGGCCATTTATCTCCTAGCAACATGCTATGGGAAAAAATTCCTTTAACAGAAAAAAAAACTAGGACTAAACTAAAACCCCAACAATCCCAAACCCCCTTCCAAACATCCAGCAGCTGCTTGTAAAGAAGAAGTCCTAGAACAAAAAGCCAGTGCTGCCTTTCATAGCCCCTTTGCTGTCTATGAAGTAGAGGAAAGAAGCTAGTGAGACGCACTTTCTTTCTCAACTCCATAGAGCGCATCCTTCTCTCAAGGTGGCAGAGTCCTTGGCGGAAGTGAAGCATCTGCAGCTGCAGTTCAGACTGAGAGATGTGCCAGGACAGGAAACATTTGCTGACCTTCCCTGTTCCCTGTGCAACATGATTCTCGCATCCCAGTCACTTTCACATACCTTCGGTATCCCTGAGTCCAAGCAGCTAAAGCTCACAGAGACAGAAGTGTCAGGAAGGAAAACGTTGCAAAAGCACCCCCTTCTCTTATCAGCATATAAATTGTGCACAACAGGCTGCGGCACCGAACCTTCCTTCTCAGATAGACATGCCATCACACTTTTCACTCTTGCAGCTCGGTTGAAAAGCTCCAGCAGCTGCTCCCGCAATAGCAAAAGGTTCTAGAAGTGAAAGCCAGTTTGGGGCTGCACCTTCTCCTTGCCGCATGTAAGCCACACCAAACTCCCTGATGCACTCTGTCCTCCCCTTCTCAAAGGAGTAGACGGTGGCATCAGGACACACCTGTGTCCCAGCAGCTGGGTGCCCAGCCGGGAGCAGGAGCAGGGCTGGGGCTGCTCCCAAAGTTGCCCCGCCCCAATGCCAGAGCCGGACATATGCTGAGGGGGGGCTGGATCAGGCTTTATTGTCCAGCTGCATGCCAGGAGTGAGCACAAAATCTACCTGCATTCTCTGCAGCATGCCATCCTGGAGCAGAGCCATTGCCAAAGGAAGCCGTGAGCCCGTGCCAAGCCAGTGCCGGAGTGGGATCCTAGCAGCACCTGTGGAAGCCGGGAGAGAGGAGCCCACCTGGAGCAGGTTCGTGCAGGATTAATCATCCCGTGGCTTCCCACCAGGGTCCTGTTGCTTCCAAAAAGCCCCACAGTGTCACTGTGGCCCCTCGGTTCCACCAGGTTCCATAGCGTCACTGTGGTGCCCAGGGTTCCGTCAGCTTCGCCAGCATCCCCACGGTCTGCAGAGCTCCCCGAGCTTCTGTGGTGTCACAGTGGAGGCAGGGTTGCATCAGGTTCCATAGCATCAGCACGGTCTCCAGGGCTCCCAGAGGTTCTGTGGTGTCACAGTGGAGGCAGGGTTGCATCAGGTTCCATAGCATCACCACAGTCTCCAGGGCTCCCTGAGCTTCTGTGGTGTCACAGTGGAGGCAGGGTTGCATCAGGTTCCATAGCATCAGCACGGTCTCCAGGGCTCCCAGAGGTTCTGTGGTGTCACAGAGGAGGCAGGGTTGCATCAGGTTCCATAGCATCACCACGGTCTCCAGGGCTCCAAGAGCTTCTGTGGTGTCACAGAGGAGGCAGGGTTGCATCAGGTTCAATAGCATCAGCACGGTCTCCAGGGCTCCCCTGAGCTTCTGTGGTGGTGTCACAGAGGAGCCAGGCTTCCTTGTAGTTCCCCAGCATCACAAAGGCTCTCCTGGGAGCCACGGGTCACAAAGCACCGTGGGCTCTGTGCAGCCCCGCTGTGTCACAATGGCCGCTGGCTTCCACGAGCCCCCGCAGTGTCCCAGTGGGCCCCGTGGCTTTAGGAGTGGGTGGCTGGGAGTTGGTGCCAGCGGCTGGGGGAGCAGCAGCAGGGACTGTGTGTGGACAGTGCCATGGCCACTTGTGTGGCCACTGGTGTCTCTGTGCCAGGCACAGCCGTGGTGTGTAACACCGGCTCTGGGTCCTTTGGCTGTGCAGGTGGCAGTCACGGCCTGGAGCAGGGCTGCTCCCGGGGGACAGCCTGGGGCAGGAGGCTGCTGGAGATTCATTCCCCACACTCCTTGTCATGAGGTGCTCAGAGTGATTGGAAAGGCTGTTGGCAGCAGGCAGTTCTCTGGGTTCAAGCTGTGGAGCTGTCAGCGGGAATGCAAAGGCCAAGCTGGTGAGCCTTTTGTCCTGGTGCCTTTAGTGTGTGAGCAGTCCCTGGTGCCGTTGTCTTTGGATCCTGAGTGTGGGAGAGGCAAGGCTTAGGATGGTGCATAGAGCTGAGAAGGAAAGTGCCGAGAGCAGCGTGTGTGCTGCTGCTTTGAGGGGTGCAGTTGAAGTTGTAGGCAGCAAGAGCTTTCTCAGCTGGCCCTTTTGTGAGCTCTGCTTTTGCCAGATGACTTCCATCTTACCCTCTTACCATCTTAGCCTCTCATTTTTGCATATCCCAAACCCCCTTCCAAACATCCAGCAGCTGCTTGTAAAGAAGTCCTAGAACAAAAAGCCAGTGCTGCCTTTCATAGCCCCTTTGCTGTCTATGAAGTAGAGGAAAGAAGCTAGTGAGACGCACTTTCTTTCTCAACTCCATAGAGCGCATCCTTCTCTCAAGGTGGCAGAGTCCTTGGCGGAAGTGAAGCATCTGCAGCTGCAGTTCAGACTGAGAGATGTGCCAGGACAGGAAACATTTGCTGACCTTCCCTGTTCCCTGTGCAACATGATTCTCGCATCCCAGTCACTTTCACATACCTTCGGTATCCCTGAGTCCAAGCAGCTAAAGCTCACAGAGACAGAAGTGTCAGGAAGGAAAACGTTGCAAAAGCACCCCCTTCTCTTATCAGCATATAAATTGTGCACAACAGGCTGCGGCACCGAACCTTCCTTCTCAGATAGACATGCCATCACACTTTTCACTCTTGCAGCTCGGTTGAAAAGCTCCAGCAGCTGCTCCCGCAATAGCAAAAGGTTCTAGAAGTGAAAGCCAGTTTGGGGCTGCACCTTCTCCTTGCCGCATGTAAGCCACACCAAACTCCCTGATGCACTCTGTCCTCCCCTTCTCAAAGGAGTAGACGGTGGCATCAGGACACACCTGTGTCCCAGCAGCTGGGTGCCCAGCTGGGAGCAGGAGCAGGGCTGGGGCTGCTCCCAAAGTTGCCCCGCCCCAATGCCAGAGCCGGACATATGCTGAGGGGGGGCTGGATCAGGCTTTATTGTCCAGCTGCATGCCAGGAGTGAGCACAAAATCTACCTGCATTCTCTGCAGCATGCCATCCTGGAGCAGAGCCATTGCCAAAGGAAGCCGTGAGCCCGTGCCAAGCCAGTGCCGGAGTGGGATCCTAGCAGCACCTGTGGAAGCCGGGAGAGAGGAGCCCACCTGGAGCAGGTTCGTGCAGGATTAATCATCCCGTGGCTTCCCACCAGGGTCCTGTTGCTTCCAAAAGGCCCCACAGTGTCACTGTGGCCCCTCGGTTCCACCAGGTTCCATAGCGTCACTGTGGTGCCCAGGGTTCCGTCAGCTTCGCCAGCATCCCCACGGTCTGCAGAGCTCCCCGAGCTTCTGTGGTGTCACAGTGGAGGCAGGGTTGCATCAGGTTCCATAGCATCAGCACGGTCTCCAGGGCTCCCAGAGGTTCTGTGGTGTAACAGTGGAGGCAGGGTTGCATCAGGTTCCATAGCATCACCACAGTCTCCAGGGCTCCCTGAGCTTCTGTGGTGTCACAGTGGAGGCAGGGTTGCATCAGGTTCCATAGCATCACCACGGTCTCCAGGGCTCCCCTGAGCTTCTGTGGTGGTGTCACAGAGGAGCCAGGCTTCCTTGTAGTTCCCCAGCATCACAAAGGCTCTCCTGGGAGCCACGGGTCACAAAGCACCGTGGGCTCTGTGCAGCCCCGCTGTGTCACAATGGCCGCTGGCTTCCACGAGCCCCCGCAGTGTCCCAGTGGGCCCCGTGGCTTTAGGAGTGGGTGGCTGGGAGTTGGTGCCAGCGGCTGGGGGAGCAGCAGCAGGGACTGTGTGTGGACAGTGCCATGGCCACTTGTGTGGCCACTGGTGTCTCTGTGCCAGGCACAGCCGTGGTGTGTAACACCGGCTCTGGGTCCTTTGGCTGTGCAGGTGGCAGTCACGGCCTGGAGCAGGGCTGCTCCCGGGGGACAGCCTGGGGCAGGAGGCTGCTGGAGATTCATTCCCCACACTCCTTGTCATGAGGTGCTCAGAGTGATTGGAAAGGCTGTTGGCAGCAGGCAGTTCTCTGGGTTCAAGCTGTGGAGCTGTCAGCGGGAATGCAAAGGCCAAGCTGGTGAGCCTTTTGTCCTGGTGCCTTTAGTGTGTGAGCAGTCCCTGGTGCCGTTGTCTTTGGATCCTGAGTGTGGGAGAGGCAAGGCTTAGGATGGTGCGTAGAGCTGAGAAGGAAAGTGCCGAGAGCAGCGTGTGTGCTGCTGCTTTGAGGGGTGCAGTTGAAGTTGTAGGCAGCAAGAGCTTTCTCAGCTGGCCCTTTTGTGAGCTCTGCTTTTGCCAGATGACTTCCATCTTACCCTCTTACCATCTTAGCCTCTCATTTTTGCATATCCCAAACCCCCTTCCAAACATCCAGCAGCTGCTTGTAAAGAAGAAGTCCTAGAACAAAAAGCCAGTGCTGCCTTTCATAGCCCCTTTGCTGTCTATGAAGTAGAGGAAAGAAGCTAGTGAGACGCACTTTCTTTCTCAACTCCATAGAGCGCATCCTTCTCTCAAGGTGGCAGAGTCCTTGGCGGAAGTGAAGCATCTGCAGCTGCAGTTCAGACTGAGAGATGTGCCAGGACAGGAAACATTTGCTGACCTTCCCTGTTCCCTGTGCAACATGATTCTCGCATCCCAGTCACTTTCACATACCTTCGGTATCCCTGAGTCCAAGCAGCTAAAGCTCACAGAGACAGAAGTGTCAGGAAGGAAAACGTTCCAAAAGCACCCCCTTCTCTTATCAGCATATAAATTGTGCACAACAGGCTGCGGCACCGAACCTTCCTTCTCAGATAGACATGCCATCACACTTTTCACTCTTGCAGCTCGGTTGAAAAGCTCCAGCAGCTGCTCCCGCAATAGCAAAAGGTTCTAGAAGTGAAAGCCAGTTTGGGGCTGCACCTTCTCCTTGCCGCATGTAAGCCACACCAAACTCCCTGATGCACTCTGTCCTCCCCTTCTCAAAGGAGTAGACGGTGGCATCAGGACACACCTGTGTCCCAGCAGCTGGGTGCCCAGCCGGGAGCAGGAGCAGGGCTGGGGCTGCTCCCAAAGTTGCCCCGCCCCAATGCCAGAGCCGGACATATGCTGAGGGGGGGCTGGATCAGGCTTTATTGTCCAGCTGCATGCCAGGAGTGAGCACAAAATCTACCTGCATTCTCTGCAGCATGCCATCCTGGAGCAGAGCCATTGCCAAAGGAAGCCGTGAGCCCGTGCCAAGCCAGTGCCGGAGTGGGATCCTAGCAGCACCTGTGGAAGCCGGGAGAGAGGAGCCCACCTGGAGCAGGTTCGTGCAGGATTAATCATCCCGTGGCTTCCCACCAGGGTCCTGTTGCTTCCAAAAGGCCCCACAGTGTCACTGTGGCCCCTCGGTTCCACCAGGTTCCATAGCGTCACTGTGGTGCCCAGGGTTCCGTCAGCTTCGCCAGCATCCCCACGGTCTGCAGAGCTCCCCGAGCTTCTGTGGTGTCACAGTGGAGGCAGGGTTGCATCAGGTTCCATAGCATCAGCACGGTCTCCAGGGCTCCCAGAGGTTCTGTGGTGTAACAGTGGAGGCAGGGTTGCATCAGGTTCCATAGCATCACCACAGTCTCCAGGGCTCCCTGAGCTTCTGTGGTGTCACAGTGGAGGCAGGGTTGCATCAGGTTCCATAGCATCACCACGGTCTCCAGGGCTCCCCTGAGCTTCTGTGGTGGTGTCACAGAGGAGCCAGGCTTCCTTGTAGTTCCCCAGCATCACAAAGGCTCTCCTGGGAGCCACGGGTCACAAAGCACCGTGGGCTCTGTGCAGCCCCGCTGTGTCACAATGGCCGCTGGCTTCCACGAGCCCCCGCAGTGTCCCAGTGGGCCCCGTAGCTTTAGGAGTGGGTGGCTGGGAGTTGGTGCCAGCGGCTGGGGGAGCAGCAGCAGGGACTGTGTGTGGACAGTGCCATGGCCACTTGTGTGGCCACTGGTGTCTCTGTGCCAGGCACAGCCGTGGTGTGTAACACCGGCTCTGGGTCCTTTGGCTGTGCAGGTGGCAGTCACGGCCTGGAGCAGGGCTGCTCCCGGGGGACAGCCTGGGGCAGGAGGCTGCTGGAGATTCATTCCCCACACTCCTTGTCATGAGGTGCTCAGAGTGATTGGAAAGGCTGTTGGCAGCAGGCAGTTCTCTGGGTTCAAGCTGTGGAGCTGTCAGCGGGAATGCAAAGGCCAAGCTGGTGAGCCTTTTGTCCTGGTGCCTTTAGTGTGTGAGCAGTCCCTGGTGCCGTTGTCTTTGGATCCTGAGTGTGGGAGAGGCAAGGCTTAGGATGGTGCGTAGAGCTGAGAAGGAAAGTGCCGAGAGCAGCGTGTGTGCTGCTGCTTTGAGGGGTGCAGTTGAAGTTGTAGGCAGCAAGAGCTTTCTCAGCTGGCCCTTTTGTGAGCTCTGCTTTTGCCAGATGACTTCCATCTTACCCTCTTACCATCTTAGCCTCTCATTTTTGCATATCCCAAACCCCCTTCCAAACATCCAGCAGCTGCTTGTAAAGAAGAAGTCCTAGAACAAAAAGCCAGTGCTGCCTTTCATAGCCCCTTTGCTGTCTATGAAGTAGAGGAAAGAAGCTAGTGAGACGCACTTTCTTTCTCAACTCCATAGAGCGCATCCTTCTCTCAAGGTGGCAGAGTCCTTGGCGGAAGTGAAGCATCTGCAGCTGCAGTTCAGACTGAGAGATGTGCCAGGACAGGAAACATTTGCTGACCTTCCCTGTTCCCTGTGCAACATGATTCTCGCATCCCAGTCACTTTCACATACCTTCGGTATCCCTGAGTCCAAGCAGCTAAAGCTCACAGAGACAGAAGTGTCAGGAAGGAAAACGTTCCAAAAGCACCCCCTTCTCTTATCAGCATATAAATTGTGCACAACAGGCTGCGGCACCGAACCTTCCTTCTCAGATAGACATGCCATCACACTTTTCACTCTTGCAGCTCGGTTGAAAAGCTCCAGCAGCTGCTCCCGCAATAGCAAAAGGTTCTAGAAGTGAAAGCCAGTTTGGGGCTGCACCTTCTCCTTGCCGCATGTAAGCCACACCAAACTCCCTGATGCACTCTGTCCTCCCCTTCTCAAAGGAGTAGACGGTGGCATCAGGACACACCTGTGTCCCAGCAGCTGGGTGCCCAGCCGGGAGCAGGAGCAGGGCTGGGGCTGCTCCCAAAGTTGCCCCGCCCCAATGCCAGAGCCGGACATATGCTGAGGGGGGGCTGGATCAGGCTTTATTGTCCAGCTGCATGCCAGGAGTGAGCACAAAATCTACCTGCATTCTCTGCAGCATGCCATCCTGGAGCAGAGCCATTGCCAAAGGAAGCCGTGAGCCCGTGCCAAGCCAGTGCCGGAGTGGGATCCTAGCAGCACCTGTGGAAGCCGGGAGAGAGGAGCCCACCTGGAGCAGGTTCGTGCAGGATTAATCATCCCGTGGCTTCCCACCAGGGTCCTGTTGCTTCCAAAAGGCCCCACAGTGTCACTGTGGCCCCTCGGTTCCACCAGGTTCCATAGCGTCACTGTGGTGCCCAGGGTTCCGTCAGCTTCGCCAGCATCCCCACGGTCTGCAGAGCTCCCCGAGCTTCTGTGGTGTCACAGTGGAGGCAGGGTTGCATCAGGTTCCATAGCATCAGCACGGTCTCCAGGGCTCCCAGAGGTTCTGTGGTGTAACAGTGGAGGCAGGGTTGCATCAGGTTCCATAGCATCACCACAGTCTCCAGGGCTCCCTGAGCTTCTGTGGTGTCACAGTGGAGGCAGGGTTGCATCAGGTTCCATAGCATCAGCACGGTCTCCAGGGCTCCCCTGAGCTTCTGTGGTGGTGTCACAGAGGAGCCAGGCTTCCTTGTAGTTCCCCAGCATCACAAAGGCTCTCCTGGGAGCCACGGGTCACAAAGCACCGTGGGCTCTGTGCAGCCCCGCTGTGTCACAATGGCCGCTGGCTTCCACGAGCCCCCGCAGTGTCCCAGTGGGCCCCGTAGCTTTAGGAGTGGGTGGCTGGGAGTTGGTGCCAGCGGCTGGGGGAGCAGCAGCAGGGACTGTGTGTGGACAGTGCCATGGCCACTTGTGTGGCCACTGGTGTCTCTGTGCCAGGCACAGCCGTGGTGTGTAACACCGGCTCTGGGTCCTTTGGCTGTGCAGGTGGCAGTCACGGCCTGGAGCAGGGCTGCTCCCGGGGGACAGCCTGGGGCAGGAGGCTGCTGGAGATTCATTCCCCACACTCCTTGTCATGAGGTGCTCAGAGTGATTGGAAAGGCTGTTGGCAGCAGGCAGTTCTCTGGGTTCAAGCTGTGGAGCTGTCAGCGGGAATGCAAAGGCCAAGCTGGTGAGCCTTTTGTCCTGGTGCCTTTAGTGTGTGAGCAGTCCCTGGTGCCGTTGTCTTTGGATCCTGAGTGTGGGAGAGGCAAGGCTTAGGATGGTGCGTAGAGCTGAGAAGGAAAGTGCCGAGAGCAGCGTGTGTGCTGCTGCTTTGAGGGGTGCAGTTGAAGTTGTAGGCAGCAAGAGCTTTCTCAGCTGGCCCTTTTGTGAGCTCTGCTTTTGCCAGATGACTTCCATCTTACCCTCTTACCATCTTAGCCTCTCATTTTTGCATATCCCAAACCCCCTTCCAAACATCCAGCAGCTGCTTGTAAAGAAGAAGTCCTAGAACAAAAAGCCAGTGCTGCCTTTCATAGCCCCTTTGCTGTCTATGAAGTAGAGGAAAGAAGCTAGTGAGACGCACTTTCTTTCTCAACTCCATAGAGCGCATCCTTCTCTCAAGGTGGCAGAGTCCTTGGCGGAAGTGAAGCATCTGCAGCTGCAGTTCAGACTGAGAGATGTGCCAGGACAGGAAACATTTGCTGACCTTCCCTGTTCCCTGTGCAACATGATTCTCGCATCCCAGTCACTTTCACATACCTTCGGTATCCCTGAGTCCAAGCAGCTAAAGCTCACAGAGACAGAAGTGTCAGGAAGGAAAACGTTGCAAAAGCACCCCCTTCTCTTATCAGCATATAAATTGTGCACAACAGGCTGCGGCACCGAACCTTCCTTCTCAGATAGACATGCCATCACACTTTTCACTCTTGCAGCTCGGTTGAAAAGCTCCAGCAGCTGCTCCCGCAATAGCAAAAGGTTCTAGAAGTGAAAGCCAGTTTGGGGCTGCACCTTCTCCTTGCCGCATGTAAGCCACACCAAACTCCCTGATGCACTCTGTCCTCCCCTTCTCAAAGGAGTAGACGGTGGCATCAGGACACACCTGTGTCCCAGCAGCTGGGTGCCCAGCCGGGAGCAGGAGCAGGGCTGGGGCTGCTCCCAAAGTTGCCCCGCCCCAATGCCAGAGCCGGACATATGCTGAGGGGGGGCTGGATCAGGCTTTATTGTCCAGCTGCATGCCAGGAGTGAGCACAAAATCTACCTGCATTCTCTGCAGCATGCCATCCTGGAGCAGAGCCATTGCCAAAGGAAGCCGTGAGCCCGTGCCAAGCCAGTGCCGGAGTGGGATCCTAGCAGCACCTGTGGAAGCCGGGAGAGAGGAGCCCACCTGGAGCAGGTTCGTGCAGGATTAATCATCCCGTGGCTTCCCACCAGGGTCCTGTTGCTTCCAAAAAGCCCCACAGTGTCACTGTGGCCCCTCGGTTCCACCAGGTTCCATAGCGTCACTGTGGTGCCCAGGGTTCCGTCAGCTTCGCCAGCATCCCCACGGTCTGCAGAGCTCCCCGAGCTTCTGTGGTGTCACAGTGGAGGCAGGGTTGCATCAGGTTCCATAGCATCAGCACGGTCTCCAGGGCTCCCAGAGGTTCTGTGGTGTCACAGTGGAGGCAGGGTTGCATCAGGTTCCATAGCATCACCACAGTCTCCAGGGCTCCCTGAGCTTCTGTGGTGTCACAGTGGAGGCAGGGTTGCATCAGGTTCCATAGCATCAGCACGGTCTCCAGGGCTCCCCGAGGTTCTGTGGTGTCACAGAGGAGGCAGGGTTGCATCAGGTTCCATAGCATCACCACGGTCTCCAGGGCTCCAAGAGCTTCTGTGGTGTCACAGAGGAGGCAGGGTTGCATCAGGTTCAATAGCATCAGCACGGTCTCCAGGGCTCCCCTGAGCTTCTGTGGTGGTGTCACAGAGGAGCCAGGCTTCCTTGTAGTTCCCCAGCATCACAAAGGCTCTCCTGGGAGCCACGGGTCACAAAGCACCGTGGGCTCTGTGCAGCCCCGCTGTGTCACAATGGCCGCTGGCTTCCACGAGCCCCCGCAGTGTCCCAGTGGGCCCCGTGGCTTTAGGAGTGGGTGGCTGGGAGTTGGTGCCAGCGGCTGGGGGAGCAGCAGCAGGGACTGTGTGTGGACAGTGCCATGGCCACTTGTGTGGCCACTGGTGTCTCTGTGCCAGGCACAGCCGTGGTGTGTAACACCGGCTCTGGGTCCTTTGGCTGTGCAGGTGGCAGTCACGGCCTGGAGCAGGGCTGCTCCCGGGGGACAGCCTGGGGCAGGAGGCTGCTGGAGATTCATTCCCCACACTCCTTGTCATGAGGTGCTCAGAGTGATTGGAAAGGCTGTTGGCAGCAGGCAGTTCTCTGGGTTCAAGCTGTGGAGCTGTCAGCGGGAATGCAAAGGCCAAGCTGGTGAGCCTTTTGTCCTGGTGCCTTTAGTGTGTGAGCAGTCCCTGGTGCCGTTGTCTTTGGATCCTGAGTGTGGGAGAGGCAAGGCTTAGGATGGTGCATAGAGCTGAGAAGGAAAGTGCCGAGAGCAGCGTGTGTGCTGCTGCTTTGAGGGGTGCAGTTGAAGTTGTAGGCAGCAAGAGCTTTCTCAGCTGGCCCTTTTGTGAGCTCTGCTTTTGCCAGATGACTTCCATCTTACCCTCTTACCATCTTAGCCTCTCATTTTTGCATATCCCAAACCCCCTTCCAAACATCCAGCAGCTGCTTGTAAAGAAGAAGTCCTAGAACAAAAAGCCAGTGCTGCCTTTCATAGCCCCTTTGCTGTCTATGAAGTAGAGGAAAGAAGCTAGTGAGACGCACTTTCTTTCTCAACTCCATAGAGCGCATCCTTCTCTCAAGGTGGCAGAGTCCTTGGCGGAAGTGAAGCATCTGCAGCTGCAGTTCAGACTGAGAGATGTGCCAGGACAGGAAACATTTGCTGACCTTCCCTGTTCCCTGTGCAACATGATTCTCGCATCCCAGTCACTTTCACATACCTTCGGTATCCCTGAGTCCAAGCAGCTAAAGCTCACAGAGACAGAAGTGTCAGGAAGGAAAACGTTGCAAAAGCACCCCCTTCTCTTATCAGCATATAAATTGTGCACAACAGGCTGCGGCACCGAACCTTCCTTCTCAGATAGACATGCCATCACACTTTTCACTCTTGCAGCTCGGTTGAAAAGCTCCAGCAGCTGCTCCCGCAATAGCAAAAGGTTCTAGAAGTGAAAGCCAGTTTGGGGCTGCACCTTCTCCTTGCCGCATGTAAGCCACACCAAACTCCCTGATGCACTCTGTCCTCCCCTTCTCAAAGGAGTAGACGGTGGCATCAGGACACACCTGTGTCCCAGCAGCTGGGTGCCCAGCCGGGAGCAGGAGCAGGGCTGGGGCTGCTCCCAAAGTTGCCCCGCCCCAATGCCAGAGCCGGACATATGCTGAGGGGGGGCTGGATCAGGCTTTATTGTCCAGCTGCATGCCAGGAGTGAGCACAAAATCTACCTGCATTCTCTGCAGCATGCCATCCTGGAGCAGAGCCATTGCCAAAGGAAGCCGTGAGCCCGTGCCAAGCCAGTGCCGGAGTGGGATCCTAGCAGCACCTGTGGAAGCCGGGAGAGAGGAGCCCACCTGGAGCAGGTTCGTGCAGGATTAATCATCCCGTGGCTTCCCACCAGGGTCCTGTTGCTTCCAAAAGGCCCCACAGTGTCACTGTGGCCCCTCGGTTCCACCAGGTTCCATAGCGTCACTGTGGTGCCCAGGGTTCCGTCAGCTTCGCCAGCATCCCCACGGTCTGCAGAGCTCCCCGAGCTTCTGTGGTGTCACAGTGGAGGCAGGGTTGCATCAGGTTCCATAGCATCAGCACGGTCTCCAGGGCTCCCAGAGGTTCTGTGGTGTAACAGTGGAGGCAGGGTTGCATCAGGTTCCATAGCATCACCACAGTCTCCAGGGCTCCCTGAGCTTCTGTGGTGTCACAGTGGAGGCAGGGTTGCATCAGGTTCCATAGCATCAGCACGGTCTCCAGGGCTCCCCTGAGCTTCTGTGGTGGTGTCACAGAGGAGCCAGGCTTCCTTGTAGTTCCCCAGCATCACAAAGGCTCTCCTGGGAGCCACGGGTCACAAAGCACCGTGGGCTCTGTGCAGCCCCGCTGTGTCACAATGGCCGCTGGCTTCCACGAGCCCCCGCAGTGTCCCAGTGGGCCCCGTAGCTTTAGGAGTGGGTGGCTGGGAGTTGGTGCCAGCGGCTGGGGGAGCAGCAGCAGGGACTGTGTGTGGACAGTGCCATGGCCACTTGTGTGGCCACTGGTGTCTCTGTGCCAGGCACAGCCGTGGTGTGTAACACCGGCTCTGGGTCCTTTGGCTGTGCAGGTGGCAGTCACGGCCTGGAGCAGGGCTGCTCCCGGGGGACAGCCTGGGGCAGGAGGCTGCTGGAGATTCATTCCCCACACTCCTTGTCATGAGGTGCTCAGAGTGATTGGAAAGGCTGTTGGCAGCAGGCAGTTCTCTGGGTTCAAGCTGTGGAGCTGTCAGCGGGAATGCAAAGGCCAAGCTGGTGAGCCTTTTGTCCTGGTGCCTTTAGTGTGTGAGCAGTCCCTGGTGCCGTTGTCTTTGGATCCTGAGTGTGGGAGAGGCAAGGCTTAGGATGGTGCGTAGAGCTGAGAAGGAAAGTGCCGAGAGCAGCGTGTGTGCTGCTGCTTTGAGGGGTGCAGTTGAAGTTGTAGGCAGCAAGAGCTTTCTCAGCTGGCCCTTTTGTGAGCTCTGCTTTTGCCAGATGACTTCCATCTTACCCTCTTACCATCTTAGCCTCTCATTTTTGCATATCCCAAACCCCCTTCCAAACATCCAGCAGCTGCTTGTAAAGAAGAAGTCCTAGAACAAAAAGCCAGTGCTGCCTTTCATAGCCCCTTTGCTGTCTATGAAGTAGAGGAAAGAAGCTAGTGAGACGCACTTTCTTTCTCAACTCCATAGAGCGCATCCTTCTCTCAAGGTGGCAGAGTCCTTGGCGGAAGTGAAGCATCTGCAGCTGCAGTTCAGACTGAGAGATGTGCCAGGACAGGAAACATTTGCTGACCTTCCCTGTTCCCTGTGCAACATGATTCTCGCATCCCAGTCACTTTCACATACCTTCGGTATCCCTGAGTCCAAGCAGCTAAAGCTCACAGAGACAGAAGTGTCAGGAAGGAAAACGTTCCAAAAGCACCCCCTTCTCTTATCAGCATATAAATTGTGCACAACAGGCTGCGGCACCGAACCTTCCTTCTCAGATAGACATGCCATCACACTTTTCACTCTTGCAGCTCGGTTGAAAAGCTCCAGCAGCTGCTCCCGCAATAGCAAAAGGTTCTAGAAGTGAAAGCCAGTTTGGGGCTGCACCTTCTCCTTGCCGCATGTAAGCCACACCAAACTCCCTGATGCACTCTGTCCTCCCCTTCTCAAAGGAGTAGACGGTGGCATCAGGACACACCTGTGTCCCAGCAGCTGGGTGCCCAGCCGGGAGCAGGAGCAGGGCTGGGGCTGCTCCCAAAGTTGCCCCGCCCCAATGCCAGAGCCGGACATATGCTGAGGGGGGGCTGGATCAGGCTTTATTGTCCAGCTGCATGCCAGGAGTGAGCACAAAATCTACCTGCATTCTCTGCAGCATGCCATCCTGGAGCAGAGCCATTGCCAAAGGAAGCCGTGAGCCCGTGCCAAGCCAGTGCCGGAGTGGGATCCTAGCAGCACCTGTGGAAGCCGGGAGAGAGGAGCCCACCTGGAGCAGGTTCGTGCAGGATTAATCATCCCGTGGCTTCCCACCAGGGTCCTGTTGCTTCCAAAAGGCCCCACAGTGTCACTGTGGCCCCTCGGTTCCACCAGGTTCCATAGCGTCACTGTGGTGCCCAGGGTTCCGTCAGCTTCGCCAGCATCCCCACGGTCTGCAGAGCTCCCCGAGCTTCTGTGGTGTCACAGTGGAGGCAGGGTTGCATCAGGTTCCATAGCATCAGCACGGTCTCCAGGGCTCCCAGAGGTTCTGTGGTGTAACAGTGGAGGCAGGGTTGCATCAGGTTCCATAGCATCACCACAGTCTCCAGGGCTCCCTGAGCTTCTGTGGTGTCACAGTGGAGGCAGGGTTGCATCAGGTTCCATAGCATCAGCACGGTCTCCAGGGCTCCCCTGAGCTTCTGTGGTGGTGTCACAGAGGAGCCAGGCTTCCTTGTAGTTCCCCAGCATCACAAAGGCTCTCCTGGGAGCCACGGGTCACAAAGCACCGTGGGCTCTGTGCAGCCCCGCTGTGTCACAATGGCCGCTGGCTTCCACGAGCCCCCGCAGTGTCCCAGTGGGCCCCGTAGCTTTAGGAGTGGGTGGCTGGGAGTTGGTGCCAGCGGCTGGGGGAGCAGCAGCAGGGACTGTGTGTGGACAGTGCCATGGCCACTTGTGTGGCCACTGGTGTCTCTGTGCCAGGCACAGCCGTGGTGTGTAACACCGGCTCTGGGTCCTTTGGCTGTGCAGGTGGCAGTCACGGCCTGGAGCAGGGCTGCTCCCGGGGGACAGCCTGGGGCAGGAGGCTGCTGGAGATTCATTCCCCACACTCCTTGTCATGAGGTGCTCAGAGTGATTGGAAAGGCTGTTGGCAGCAGGCAGTTCTCTGGGTTCAAGCTGTGGAGCTGTCAGCGGGAATGCAAAGGCCAAGCTGGTGAGCCTTTTGTCCTGGTGCCTTTAGTGTGTGAGCAGTCCCTGGTGCCGTTGTCTTTGGATCCTGAGTGTGGGAGAGGCAAGGCTTAGGATGGTGCGTAGAGCTGAGAAGGAAAGTGCCGAGAGCAGCGTGTGTGCTGCTGCTTTGAGGGGTGCAGTTGAAGTTGTAGGCAGCAAGAGCTTTCTCAGCTGGCCCTTTTGTGAGCTCTGCTTTTGCCAGATGACTTCCATCTTACCCTCTTACCATCTTAGCCTCTCATTTTTGCATATCCCAAACCCCCTTCCAAACATCCAGCAGCTGCTTGTAAAGAAGAAGTCCTAGAACAAAAAGCCAGTGCTGCCTTTCATAGCCCCTTTGCTGTCTATGAAGTAGAGGAAAGAAGCTAGTGAGACGCACTTTCTTTCTCAACTCCATAGAGCGCATCCTTCTCTCAAGGTGGCAGAGTCCTTGGCGGAAGTGAAGCATCTGCAGCTGCAGTTCAGACTGAGAGATGTGCCAGGACAGGAAACATTTGCTGACCTTCCCTGTTCCCTGTGCAACATGATTCTCGCATCCCAGTCACTTTCACATACCTTCGGTATCCCTGAGTCCAAGCAGCTAAAGCTCACAGAGACAGAAGTGTCAGGAAGGAAAACGTTGCAAAAGCACCCCCTTCTCTTATCAGCATATAAATTGTGCACAACAGGCTGCGGCACCGAACCTTCCTTCTCAGATAGACATGCCATCACACTTTTCACTCTTGCAGCTCGGTTGAAAAGCTCCAGCAGCTGCTCCCGCAATAGCAAAAGGTTCTAGAAGTGAAAGCCAGTTTGGGGCTGCACCTTCTCCTTGCCGCATGTAAGCCACACCAAACTCCCTGATGCACTCTGTCCTCCCCTTCTCAAAGGAGTAGACGGTGGCATCAGGACACACCTGTGTCCCAGCAGCTGGGTGCCCAGCCGGGAGCAGGAGCAGGGCTGGGGCTGCTCCCAAAGTTGCCCCGCCCCAATGCCAGAGCCGGACATATGCTGAGGGGGGGCTGGATCAGGCTTTATTGTCCAGCTGCATGCCAGGAGTGAGCACAAAATCTACCTGCATTCTCTGCAGCATGCCATCCTGGAGCAGAGCCATTGCCAAAGGAAGCCGTGAGCCCGTGCCAAGCCAGTGCCGGAGTGGGATCCTAGCAGCACCTGTGGAAGCCGGGAGAGAGGAGCCCACCTGGAGCAGGTTCGTGCAGGATTAATCATCCCGTGGCTTCCCACCAGGGTCCTGTTGCTTCCAAAAAGCCCCACAGTGTCACTGTGGCCCCTCGGTTCCACCAGGTTCCATAGCGTCACTGTGGTGCCCAGGGTTCCGTCAGCTTCGCCAGCATCCCCACGGTCTGCAGAGCTCCCCGAGCTTCTGTGGTGTCACAGTGGAGGCAGGGTTGCATCAGGTTCCATAGCATCAGCACGGTCTCCAGGGCTCCCAGAGGTTCTGTGGTGTCACAGTGGAGGCAGGGTTGCATCAGGTTCCATAGCATCACCACAGTCTCCAGGGCTCCCTGAGCTTCTGTGGTGTCACAGTGGAGGCAGGGTTGCATCAGGTTCCATAGCATCAGCACGGTCTCCAGGGCTCCCCGAGGTTCTGTGGTGTCACAGAGGAGGCAGGGTTGCATCAGGTTCCATAGCATCACCACGGTCTCCAGGGCTCCAAGAGCTTCTGTGGTGTCACAGAGGAGGCAGGGTTGCATCAGGTTCAATAGCATCAGCACGGTCTCCAGGGCTCCCCTGAGCTTCTGTGGTGGTGTCACAGAGGAGCCAGGCTTCCTTGTAGTTCCCCAGCATCACAAAGGCTCTCCTGGGAGCCACGGGTCACAAAGCACCGTGGGCTCTGTGCAGCCCCGCTGTGTCACAATGGCCGCTGGCTTCCACGAGCCCCCGCAGTGTCCCAGTGGGCCCCGTGGCTTTAGGAGTGGGTGGCTGGGAGTTGGTGCCAGCGGCTGGGGGAGCAGCAGCAGGGACTGTGTGTGGACAGTGCCATGGCCACTTGTGTGGCCACTGGTGTCTCTGTGCCAGGCACAGCCGTGGTGTGTAACACCGGCTCTGGGTCCTTTGGCTGTGCAGGTGGCAGTCACGGCCTGGAGCAGGGCTGCTCCCGGGGGACAGCCTGGGGCAGGAGGCTGCTGGAGATTCATTCCCCACACTCCTTGTCATGAGGTGCTCAGAGTGATTGGAAAGGCTGTTGGCAGCAGGCAGTTCTCTGGGTTCAAGCTGTGGAGCTGTCAGCGGGAATGCAAAGGCCAAGCTGGTGAGCCTTTTGTCCTGGTGCCTTTAGTGTGTGAGCAGTCCCTGGTGCCGTTGTCTTTGGATCCTGAGTGTGGGAGAGGCAAGGCTTAGGATGGTGCATAGAGCTGAGAAGGAAAGTGCCGAGAGCAGCGTGTGTGCTGCTGCTTTGAGGGGTGCAGTTGAAGTTGTAGGCAGCAAGAGCTTTCTCAGCTGGCCCTTTTGTGAGCTCTGCTTTTGCCAGATGACTTCCATCTTACCCTCTTACCATCTTAGCCTCTCATTTTTGCATATCCCAAACCCCCTTCCAAACATCCAGCAGCTGCTTGTAAAGAAGTCCTAGAACAAAAAGCCAGTGCTGCCTTTCATAGCCCCTTTGCTGTCTATGAAGTAGAGGAAAGAAGCTAGTGAGACGCACTTTCTTTCTCAACTCCATAGAGCGCATCCTTCTCTCAAGGTGGCAGAGTCCTTGGCGGAAGTGAAGCATCTGCAGCTGCAGTTCAGACTGAGAGATGTGCCAGGACAGGAAACATTTGCTGACCTTCCCTGTTCCCTGTGCAACATGATTCTCGCATCCCAGTCACTTTCACATACCTTCGGTATCCCTGAGTCCAAGCAGCTAAAGCTCACAGAGACAGAAGTGTCAGGAAGGAAAACGTTGCAAAAGCACCCCCTTCTCTTATCAGCATATAAATTGTGCACAACAGGCTGCGGCACCGAACCTTCCTTCTCAGATAGACATGCCATCACACTTTTCACTCTTGCAGCTCGGTTGAAAAGCTCCAGCAGCTGCTCCCGCAATAGCAAAAGGTTCTAGAAGTGAAAGCCAGTTTGGGGCTGCACCTTCTCCTTGCCGCATGTAAGCCACACCAAACTCCCTGATGCACTCTGTCCTCCCCTTCTCAAAGGAGTAGACGGTGGCATCAGGACACACCTGTGTCCCAGCAGCTGGGTGCCCAGCCGGGAGCAGGAGCAGGGCTGGGGCTGCTCCCAAAGTTGCCCCGCCCCAATGCCAGAGCCGGACATATGCTGAGGGGGGGCTGGATCAGGCTTTATTGTCCAGCTGCATGCCAGGATTGAGCACAAAATCTACCTGCATTCTCTGCAGCATGCCATCCTGGAGCAGAGCCATTGCCAAAGGAAGCCGTGAGCCCGTGCCAAGCCAGTGCCGGAGTGGGATCCTAGCAGCACCTGTGGAAGCCGGGAGAGAGGAGCCCACCTGGAGCAGGTTCGTGCAGGATTAATCATCCCGTGGCTTCCCACCAGGGTCCTGTTGCTTCCAAAAGGCCCCACAGTGTCACTGTGGCCCCTCGGTTCCACCAGGTTCCATAGCGTCACTGTGGTGCCCAGGGTTCCGTCAGCTTCGCCAGCATCCCCACGGTCTGCAGAGCTCCCCGAGCTTCTGTGGTGTCACAGTGGAGGCAGGGTTGCATCAGGTTCCATAGCATCAGCACGGTCTCCAGGGGGGCTCCAAGAGCTTCTGTGGTGTCACAGAGGAGGCAGGGTTGCATCAGGTTCCATAGCATCACCACAGTCTCCAGGGCTCCCTGAGCTTCTGTGGTGTCACAGTGGAGGCAGGGTTGCATCAGGTTCCATAGCATCAGCACGGTCTCCAGGGCTCCCAGAGGTTCTGTGGTGTCACAGAGGAGGCAGGGTTGCATCAGGTTCCATAGCATCACCACGGTCTCCAGGGCTCCAAGAGCTTCTGTGGTGTCACAGAGGAGGCAGGGTTGCATCAGGTTCAATAGCATCAGCACGGTCTCCAGGGCTCCCAGAGGTTCTGTGGTGTCACAGAGGAGGCAGGGTTGCATCAGGTTCCATAGCATCACCACGGTCTCCAGGGCTCCAAGAGCTTCTGTGGTGTCACAGAGGAGGCAGGGTTGCATCAGGTTCAATAGCATCAGCACGGTCTCCAGGGCTCCCCTGAGCTTCTGTGGTGGTGTCACAGAGGAGCCAGGCTTCCTTGTAGTTCCCCAGCATCACAAAGGCTCTCCTGGGAGCCACGGGTCACAAAGCACCGTGGGCTCTGTGCAGCCCCGCTGTGTCACAATGGCCGCTGGCTTCCACGAGCCCCCGCAGTGTCCCAGTGGGCCCCGTGGCTTTAGGAGTGGGTGGCTGGGAGTTGGTGCCAGCGGCTGGGGGAGCAGCAGCAGGGACTGTGTGTGGACAGTGCCATGGCCACTTGTGTGGCCACTGGTGTCTCTGTGCCAGGCACAGCCGTGGTGTGTAACACCGGCTCTGGGTCCTTTGGCTGTGCAGGTGGCAGTCACGGCCTGGAGCAGGGCTGCTCCCGGGGGACAGCCTGGGGCAGGAGGCTGCTGGAGATTCATTCCCCACACTCCTTGTCATGAGGTGCTCAGAGTGATTGGAAAGGCTGTTGGCAGCAGGCAGTTCTCTGGGTTCAAGCTGTGGAGCTGTCAGCGGGAATGCAAAGGCCAAGCTGGTGAGCCTTTTGTCCTGGTGCCTTTAGTGTGTGAGCAGTCCCTGGTGCCGTTGTCTTTGGATCCTGAGTGTGGGAGAGGCAAGGCTTAGGATGGTGCGTAGAGCTGAGAAGGAAAGTGCCGAGAGCAGCGTGTGTGCTGCTGCTTTGAGGGGTGCAGTTGAAGTTGTAGGCAGCAAGAGCTTTCTCAGCTGGCCCTTTTGTGAGCTCTGCTTTTGCCAGATGACTTCCATCTTACCCTCTTACCATCTTAGCCTCTCATTTTTGCATATCCCAAACCCCCTTCCAAACATCCAGCAGCTGCTTGTAAAGAAGAAGTCCTAGAACAAAAAGCCAGTGCTGCCTTTCATAGCCCCTTTGCTGTCTATGAAGTAGAGGAAAGAAGCTAGTGAGACGCACTTTCTTTCTCAACTCCATAGAGCGCATCCTTCTCTCAAGGTGGCAGAGTCCTTGGCGGAAGTGAAGCATCTGCAGCTGCAGTTCAGACTGAGAGATGTGCCAGGACAGGAAACATTTGCTGACCTTCCCTGTTCCCTGTGCAACATGATTCTCGCATCCCAGTCACTTTCACATACCTTCGGTATCCCTGAGTCCAAGCAGCTAAAGCTCACAGAGACAGAAGTGTCAGGAAGGAAAACGTTGCAAAAGCACCCCCTTCTCTTATCAGCATATAAATTGTGCACAACAGGCTGCGGCACCGAACCTTCCTTCTCAGATAGACATGCCATCACACTTTTCACTCTTGCAGCTCGGTTGAAAAGCTCCAGCAGCTGCTCCCGCAATAGCAAAAGGTTCTAGAAGTGAAAGCCAGTTTGGGGCTGCACCTTCTCCTTGCCGCATGTAAGCCACACCAAACTCCCTGATGCACTCTGTCCTCCCCTTCTCAAAGGAGTAGACGGTGGCATCAGGACACACCTGTGTCCCAGCAGCTGGGTGCCCAGCCGGGAGCAGGAGCAGGGCTGGGGCTGCTCCCAAAGTTGCCCCGCCCCAATGCCAGAGCCGGACATATGCTGAGGGGGGGCTGGATCAGGCTTTATTGTCCAGCTGCATGCCAGGAGTGAGCACAAAATCTACCTGCATTCTCTGCAGCATGCCATCCTGGAGCAGAGCCATTGCCAAAGGAAGCCGTGAGCCCGTGCCAAGCCAGTGCCGGAGTGGGATCCTAGCAGCACCTGTGGAAGCCGGGAGAGAGGAGCCCACCTGGAGCAGGTTCGTGCAGGATTAATCATCCCGTGGCTTCCCACCAGGGTCCTGTTGCTTCCAAAAGGCCCCACAGTGTCACTGTGGCCCCTCGGTTCCACCAGGTTCCATAGCGTCACTGTGGTGCCCAGGGTTCCGTCAGCTTCGCCAGCATCCCCACGGTCTGCAGAGCTCCCCGAGCTTCTGTGGTGTCACAGTGGAGGCAGGGTTGCATCAGGTTCCATAGCATCAGCACGGTCTCCAGGGCTCCCAGAGGTTCTGTGGTGTCACAGTGGAGGCAGGGTTGCATCAGGTTCCATAGCATCACCACAGTCTCCAGGGCTCCCTGAGCTTCTGTGGTGTCACAGTGGAGGCAGGGTTGCATCAGGTTCCATAGCATCAGCACGGTCTCCAGGGCTCCCAGAGGTTCTGTGGTGTCACAGAGGAGGCAGGGTTGCCTCAGGTTCCATAGCATCACCACGGTCTCCAGGGCTCCAAGAGCTTCTGTGGTGTCACAGAGGAGGCAGGGTTGCATCAGGTTCAATAGCATCAGCACGGTCTCCAGGGCTCCCCGAGGTTCTGTGGTGTCACAGAGGAGGCAGGGTTGCATCAGGTTCCATAGCATCACCACGGTCTCCAGGGCTCCAAGAGCTTCTGTGGTGTCACAGAGGAGGCAGGGTTGCATCAGGTTCAATAGCATCAGCACGGTCTCCAGGGCTCCCCTGAGCTTCTGTGGTGGTGTCACAGAGGAGCCAGGCTTCCTTGTAGTTCCCCAGCATCACAAAGGCTCTCCTGGGAGCCACGGGTCACAAAGCACCGTGGGCTCTGTGCAGCCCCGCTGTGTCACAATGGCCGCTGGCTTCCACGAGCCCCCGCAGTGTCCCAGTGGGCCCCGTGGCTTTAGGAGTGGGTGGCTGGGAGTTGGTGCCAGCGGCTGGGGGAGCAGCAGCAGGGACTGTGTGTGGACAGTGCCATGGCCACTTGTGTGGCCACTGGTGTCTCTGTGCCAGGCACAGCCGTGGTGTGTAACACCGGCTCTGGGTCCTTTGGCTGTGCAGGTGGCAGTCACGGCCTGGAGCAGGGCTGCTCCCGGGGGACAGCCTGGGGCAGGAGGCTGCTGGAGATTCATTCCCCACACTCCTTGTCATGAGGTGCTCAGAGTGATTGGAAAGGCTGTTGGCAGCAGGCAGTTCTCTGGGTTCAAGCTGTGGAGCTGTCAGCGGGAATGCAAAGGCCAAGCTGGTGAGCCTTTTGTCCTGGTGCCTTTAGTGTGTGAGCAGTCCCTGGTGCCGTTGTCTTTGGATCCTGAGTGTGGGAGAGGCAAGGCTTAGGATGGTGCGTAGAGCTGAGAAGGAAAGTGCCGAGAGCAGCGTGTGTGCTGCTGCTTTGAGGGGTGCAGTTGAAGTTGTAGGCAGCAAGAGCTTTCTCAGCTGGCCCTTTTGTGAGCTCTGCTTTTGCCAGATGACTTCCATCTTACCCTCTTACCATCTTAGCCTCTCATTTTTGCATATCCCAAACCCCCTTCCAAACATCCAGCAGCTGCTTGTAAAGAAGAAGTCCTAGAACAAAAAGCCAGTGCTGCCTTTCATAGCCCCTTTGCTGTCTATGAAGTAGAGGAAAGAAGCTAGTGAGACGCACTTTCTTTCTCAACTCCATAGAGCGCATCCTTCTCTCAAGGTGGCAGAGTCCTTGGCGGAAGTGAAGCATCTGCAGCTGCAGTTCAGACTGAGAGATGTGCCAGGACAGGAAACATTTGCTGACCTTCCCTGTTCCCTGTGCAACATGATTCTCGCATCCCAGTCACTTTCACATACCTTCGGTATCCCTGAGTCCAAGCAGCTAAAGCTCACAGAGACAGAAGTGTCAGGAAGGAAAACGTTGCAAAAGCACCCCCTTCTCTTATCAGCATATAAATTGTGCACAACAGGCTGCGGCACCGAACCTTCCTTCTCAGATAGACATGCCATCACACTTTTCACTCTTGCAGCTCGGTTGAAAAGCTCCAGCAGCTGCTCCCGCAATAGCAAAAGGTTCTAGAAGTGAAAGCCAGTTTGGGGCTGCACCTTCTCCTTGCCGCATGTAAGCCACACCAAACTCCCTGATGCACTCTGTCCTCCCCTTCTCAAAGGAGTAGACGGTGGCATCAGGACACACCTGTGTCCCAGCAGCTGGGTGCCCAGCCGGGAGCAGGAGCAGGGCTGGGGCTGCTCCCAAAGTTGCCCCGCCCCAATGCCAGAGCCGGACATATGCTGAGGGGGGGCTGGATCAGGCTTTATTGTCCAGCTGCATGCCAGGAGTGAGCACAAAATCTACCTGCATTCTCTGCAGCATGCCATCCTGGAGCAGAGCCATTGCCAAAGGAAGCCGTGAGCCCGTGCCAAGCCAGTGCCGGAGTGGGATCCTAGCAGCACCTGTGGAAGCCGGGAGAGAGGAGCCCACCTGGAGCAGGTTCGTGCAGGATTAATCATCCCGTGGCTTCCCACCAGGGTCCTGTTGCTTCCAAAAGGCCCCACAGTGTCACTGTGGCCCCTCGGTTCCACCAGGTTCCATAGCGTCACTGTGGTGCCCAGGGTTCCGTCAGCTTCGCCAGCATCCCCACGGTCTGCAGAGCTCCCCGAGCTTCTGTGGTGTCACAGTGGAGGCAGGGTTGCATCAGGTTCCATAGCATCAGCACGGTCTCCAGGGCTCCCAGAGGTTCTGTGGTGTCACAGTGGAGGCAGGGTTGCATCAGGTTCCATAGCATCACCACAGTCTCCAGGGCTCCCTGAGCTTCTGTGGTGTCACAGTGGAGGCAGGGTTGCATCAGGTTCCATAGCATCAGCACGGTCTCCAGGGCTCCCAGAGGTTCTGTGGTGTCACAGAGGAGGCAGGGTTGCCTCAGGTTCCATAGCATCACCACGGTCTCCAGGGCTCCAAGAGCTTCTGTGGTGTCACAGAGGAGGCAGGGTTGCATCAGGTTCAATAGCATCAGCACGGTCTCCAGGGCTCCCCTGAGCTTCTGTGGTGGTGTCACAGAGGAGCCAGGCTTCCTTGTAGTTCCCCAGCATCACAAAGGCTCTCCTGGGAGCCACGGGTCACAAAGCACCGTGGGCTCTGTGCAGCCCCGCTGTGTCACAATGGCCGCTGGCTTCCACGAGCCCCCGCAGTGTCCCAGTGGGCCCCGTGGCTTTAGGAGTGGGTGGCTGGGAGTTGGTGCCAGCGGCTGGGGGAGCAGCAGCAGGGACTGTGTGTGGACAGTGCCATGGCCACTTGTGTGGCCACTGGTGTCTCTGTGCCAGGCACAGCCGTGGTGTGTAACACCGGCTCTGGGTCCTTTGGCTGTGCAGGTGGCAGTCACGGCCTGGAGCAGGGCTGCTCCCGGGGGACAGCCTGGGGCAGGAGGCTGCTGGAGATTCATTCCCCACACTCCTTGTCATGAGGTGCTCAGAGTGATTGGAAAGGCTGTTGGCAGCAGGCAGTTCTCTGGGTTCAAGCTGTGGAGCTGTCAGCGGGAATGCAAAGGCCAAGCTGGTGAGCCTTTTGTCCTGGTGCCTTTAGTGTGTGAGCAGTCCCTGGTGCCGTTGTCTTTGGATCCTGAGTGTGGGAGAGGCAAGGCTTAGGATGGTGCGTAGAGCTGAGAAGGAAAGTGCCGAGAGCAGCGTGTGTGCTGCTGCTTTGAGGGGTGCAGTTGAAGTTGTAGGCAGCAAGAGCTTTCTCAGCTGGCCCTTTTGTGAGCTCTGCTTTTGCCAGATGACTTCCATCTTACCCTCTTACCATCTTAGCCTCTCATTTTTGCATATCCCAAACCCCCTTCCAAACATCCAGCAGCTGCTTGTAAAGAAGAAGTCCTAGAACAAAAAGCCAGTGCTGCCTTTCATAGCCCCTTTGCTGTCTATGAAGTAGAGGAAAGAAGCTAGTGAGACGCACTTTCTTTCTCAACTCCATAGAGCGCATCCTTCTCTCAAGGTGGCAGAGTCCTTGGCGGAAGTGAAGCATCTGCAGCTGCAGTTCAGACTGAGAGATGTGCCAGGACAGGAAACATTTGCTGACCTTCCCTGTTCCCTGTGCAACATGATTCTCGCATCCCAGTCACTTTCACATACCTTCGGTATCCCTGAGTCCAAGCAGCTAAAGCTCACAGAGACAGAAGTGTCAGGAAGGAAAACGTTGCAAAAGCACCCCCTTCTCTTATCAGCATATAAATTGTGCACAACAGGCTGCGGCACCGAACCTTCCTTCTCAGATAGACATGCCATCACACTTTTCACTCTTGCAGCTCGGTTGAAAAGCTCCAGCAGCTGCTCCCGCAATAGCAAAAGGTTCTAGAAGTGAAAGCCAGTTTGGGGCTGCACCTTCTCCTTGCCGCATGTAAGCCACACCAAACTCCCTGATGCACTCTGTCCTCCCCTTCTCAAAGGAGTAGACGGTGGCATCAGGACACACCTGTGTCCCAGCAGCTGGGTGCCCAGCCGGGAGCAGGAGCAGGGCTGGGGCTGCTCCCAAAGTTGCCCCGCCCCAATGCCAGAGCCGGACATATGCTGAGGGGGGGCTGGATCAGGCTTTATTGTCCAGCTGCATGCCAGGAGTGAGCACAAAATCTACCTGCATTCTCTGCAGCATGCCATCCTGGAGCAGAGCCATTGCCAAAGGAAGCCGTGAGCCCGTGCCAAGCCAGTGCCGGAGTGGGATCCTAGCAGCACCTGTGGAAGCCGGGAGAGAGGAGCCCACCTGGAGCAGGTTCGTGCAGGATTAATCATCCCGTGGCTTCCCACCAGGGTCCTGTTGCTTCCAAAAGGCCCCACAGTGTCACTGTGGCCCCTCGGTTCCACCAGGTTCCATAGCGTCACTGTGGTGCCCAGGGTTCCGTCAGCTTCGCCAGCATCCCCACGGTCTGCAGAGCTCCCCGAGCTTCTGTGGTGTCACAGTGGAGGCAGGGTTGCATCAGGTTCCATAGCATCAGCACGGTCTCCAGGGCTCCCAGAGGTTCTGTGGTGTCACAGAGGAGGCAGGGTTGCATCAGGTTCCATAGCATCAGCACGGTCTCCAGGGCTCCAAGAGCTTCTGTGGTGTCACAGAGGAGGCAGGGTTGCATCAGGTTCAATAGCATCAGCACGGTCTCCAGGGCTCCCCTGAGCTTCTGTGGTGGTGTCACAGAGGAGCCAGGCTTCCTTGTAGTTCCCCAGGATCACAAAGGCTCTCCTGGGAGCCACGGGTCACAAAGCACCGTGGGCTCTGTGCAGCCCCGCTGTGTCACAATGGCCGCTGGCTTCCACGAGCCCCCGCAGTGTCCCAGTGGGCCCCGTGGCTTTAGGAGTGGGTGGCTGGGAGTTGGTGCCAGCGGCTGGGGGAGCAGCAGCAGGGACTGTGTGTGGACAGTGCCATGGCCACTTGTGTGGCCACTGGTGTCTCTGTGCCAGGCACAGCCGTGGTGTGTAACACCGGCTCTGGGTCCTTTGGCTGTGCAGGTGGCAGTCACGGCCTGGAGCAGGGCTGCTCCCGGGGGACAGCCTGGGGCAGGAGGCTGCTGGAGATTCATTCCCCACACTCCTTGTCATGAGGTGCTCAGAGTGATTGGAAAGGCTGTTGGCAGCAGGCAGTTCTCTGGGTTCAAGCTGTGGAGCTGTCAGCGGGAATGCAAAGGCCAAGCTGGTGAGCCTTTTGTCCTGGTGCCTTTAGTGTGTGAGCAGTCCCTGGTGCCGTTGTCTTTGGATCCTGAGTGTGGGAGAGGCAAGGCTTAGGATGGTGCGTAGAGCTGAGAAGGAAAGTGCCGAGAGCAGCGTGTGTGCTGCTGCTTTGAGGGGTGCAGTTGAAGTTGTAGGCAGCAAGAGCTTTCTCAGCTGGCCCTTTTGTGAGCTCTGCTTTTGCCAGATGACTTCCATCTTACCCTCTTACCATCTTAGCCTCTCATTTTTGCATATCCCAAACCCCCTTCCAAACATCCAGCAGCTGCTTGTAAAGAAGAAGTCCTAGAACAAAAAGCCAGTGCTGCCTTTCATAGCCCCTTTGCTGTCTATGAAGTAGAGGAAAGAAGCTAGTGAGACGCACTTTCTTTCTCAACTCCATAGAGCGCATCCTTCTCTCAAGGTGGCAGAGTCCTTGGCGGAAGTGAAGCATCTGCAGCTGCAGTTCAGACTGAGAGATGTGCCAGGACAGGAAACATTTGCTGACCTTCCCTGTTCCCTGTGCAACATGATTCTCGCATCCCAGTCACTTTCACATACCTTCGGTATCCCTGAGTCCAAGCAGCTAAAGCTCACAGAGACAGAAGTGTCAGGAAGGAAAACGTTCCAAAAGCACCCCCTTCTCTTATCAGCATATAAATTGTGCACAACAGGCTGCGGCACCGAACCTTCCTTCTCAGATAGACATGCCATCACACTTTTCACTCTTGCAGCTCGGTTGAAAAGCTCCAGCAGCTGCTCCCGCAATAGCAAAAGGTTCTAGAAGTGAAAGCCAGTTTGGGGCTGCACCTTCTCCTTGCCGCATGTAAGCCACACCAAACTCCCTGATGCACTCTGTCCTCCCCTTCTCAAAGGAGTAGACGGTGGCATCAGGACACACCTGTGTCCCAGCAGCTGGGTGCCCAGCCGGGAGCAGGAGCAGGGCTGGGGCTGCTCCCAAAGTTGCCCCGCCCCAATGCCAGAGCCGGACATATGCTGAGGGGGGGCTGGATCAGGCTTTATTGTCCAGCTGCATGCCAGGAGTGAGCACAAAATCTACCTGCATTCTCTGCAGCATGCCATCCTGGAGCAGAGCCATTGCCAAAGGAAGCCGTGAGCCCGTGCCAAGCCAGTGCCGGAGTGGGATCCTAGCAGCACCTGTGGAAGCCGGGAGAGAGGAGCCCACCTGGAGCAGGTTCGTGCAGGATTAATCATCCCGTGGCTTCCCACCAGGGTCCTGTTGCTTCCAAAAGGCCCCACAGTGTCACTGTGGCCCCTCGGTTCCACCAGGTTCCATAGCGTCACTGTGGTGCCCAGGGTTCCGTCAGCTTCGCCAGCATCCCCACGGTCTGCAGAGCTCCCCGAGCTTCTGTGGTGTCACAGTGGAGGCAGGGTTGCATCAGGTTCCATAGCATCAGCACGGTCTCCAGGGCTCCCAGAGGTTCTGTGGTGTCACAGTGGAGGCAGGGTTGCATCAGGTTCCATAGCATCACCACAGTCTCCAGGGCTCCCTGAGCTTCTGTGGTGTCACAGTGGAGGCAGGGTTGCATCAGGTTCCATAGCATCAGCACGGTCTCCAGGGCTCCCAGAGGTTCTGTGGTGTCACAGAGGAGGCAGGGTTGCATCAGGTTCCATAGCATCACCACGGTCTCCAGGGCTCCAAGAGCTTCTGTGGTGTCACAGAGGAGGCAGGGTTGCATCAGGTTCAATAGCATCAGCACGGTCTCCAGGGCTCCCCGAGGTTCTGTGGTGTCACAGAGGAGGCAGGGTTGCATCAGGTTCCCTAGCATCACCACGGTCTCCAGGGCTCCAAGAGCTTCTGTGGTGTCACAGAGGAGGCAGGGTTGCATCAGGTTCAATAGCATCAGCACGGTCTCCAGGGCTCCCCTGAGCTTCTGTGGTGGTGTCACAGAGGAGCCAGGCTTCCTTGTAGTTCCCCAGCATCACAAAGGCTCTCCTGGGAGCCACGGGTCACAAAGCACCGTGGGCTCTGTGCAGCCCCGCTGTGTCACAATGGCCGCTGGCTTCCACGAGCCCCCGCAGTGTCCCAGTGGGCCCCGTGGCTTTAGGAGTGGGTGGCTGGGAGTTGGTGCCAGCGGCTGGGGGAGCAGCAGCAGGGACTGTGTGTGGACAGTGCCATGGCCACTTGTGTGGCCACTGGTGTCTCTGTGCCAGGCACAGCCGTGGTGTGTAACACCGGCTCTGGGTCCTTTGGCTGTGCAGGTGGCAGTCACGGCCTGGAGCAGGGCTGCTCCCGGGGGACAGCCTGGGGCAGGAGGCTGCTGGAGATTCATTCCCCACACTCCTTGTCATGAGGTGCTCAGAGTGATTGGAAAGGCTGTTGGCAGCAGGCAGTTCTCTGGGTTCAAGCTGTGGAGCTGTCAGCGGGAATGCAAAGGCCAAGCTGGTGAGCCTTTTGTCCTGGTGCCTTTAGTGTGTGAGCAGTCCCTGGTGCCGTTGTCTTTGGATCCTGAGTGTGGGAGAGGCAAGGCTTAGGATGGTGCGTAGAGCTGAGAAGGAAAGTGCCGAGAGCAGCGTGTGTGCTGCTGCTTTGAGGGGTGCAGTTGAAGTTGTAGGCAGCAAGAGCTTTCTCAGCTGGCCCTTTTGTGAGCTCTGCTTTTGCCAGATGACTTCCATCTTACCCTCTTACCATCTTAGCCTCTCATTTTTGCATATCCCAAACCCCCTTCCAAACATCCAGCAGCTGCTTGTAAAGAAGAAGTCCTAGAACAAAAAGCCAGTGCTGCCTTTCATAGCCCCTTTGCTGTCTATGAAGTAGAGGAAAGAAGCTAGTGAGACGCACTTTCTTTCTCAACTCCATAGAGCGCATCCTTCTCTCAAGGTGGCAGAGTCCTTGGCGGAAGTGAAGCATCTGCAGCTGCAGTTCAGACTGAGAGATGTGCCAGGACAGGAAACATTTGCTGACCTTCCCTGTTCCCTGTGCAACATGATTCTCGCATCCCAGTCACTTTCACATACCTTCGGTATCCCTGAGTCCAAGCAGCTAAAGCTCACAGAGACAGAAGTGTCAGGAAGGAAAACGTTGCAAAAGCACCCCCTTCTCTTATCAGCATATAAATTGTGCACAACAGGCTGCGGCACCGAACCTTCCTTCTCAGATAGACATGCCATCACACTTTTCACTCTTGCAGCTCGGTTGAAAAGCTCCAGCAGCTGCTCCCGCAATAGCAAAAGGTTCTAGAAGTGAAAGCCAGTTTGGGGCTGCACCTTCTCCTTGCCGCATGTAAGCCACACCAAACTCCCTGATGCACTCTGTCCTCCCCTTCTCAAAGGAGTAGACGGTGGCATCAGGACACACCTGTGTCCCAGCAGCTGGGTGCCCAGCCGGGAGCAGGAGCAGGGCTGGGGCTGCTCCCAAAGTTGCCCCGCCCCAATGCCAGAGCCGGACATATGCTGAGGGGGGGCTGGATCAGGCTTTATTGTCCAGCTGCATGCCAGGAGTGAGCACAAAATCTACCTGCATTCTCTGCAGCATGCCATCCTGGAGCAGAGCCATTGCCAAAGGAAGCCGTGAGCCCGTGCCAAGCCAGTGCCGGAGTGGGATCCTAGCAGCACCTGTGGAAGCCGGGAGAGAGGAGCCCACCTGGAGCAGGTTCGTGCAGGATTAATCATCCCGTGGCTTCCCACCAGGGTCCTGTTGCTTCCAAAAGGCCCCACAGTGTCACTGTGGCCCCTCGGTTCCACCAGGTTCCATAGCGTCACTGTGGTGCCCAGGGTTCCGTCAGCTTCGCCAGCATCCCCACGGTCTGCAGAGCTCCCCGAGCTTCTGTGGTGTCACAGTGGAGGCAGGGTTGCATCAGGTTCCATAGCATCAGCACGGTCTCCAGGGCTCCCAGAGGTTCTGTGGTGTCACAGTGGAGGCAGGGTTGCATCAGGTTCCATAGCATCACCACAGTCTCCAGGGCTCCCTGAGCTTCTGTGGTGTCACAGTGGAGGCAGGGTTGCATCAGGTTCCATAGCATCAGCACGGTCTCCAGGGCTCCCCGAGGTTCTGTGGTGTCACAGAGGAGGCAGGGTTGCATCAGGTTCCATAGCATCACCACGGTCTCCAGGGCTCCAAGAGCTTCTGTGGTGTCACAGAGGAGGCAGGGTTGCATCAGGTTCAATAGCATCAGCACGGTCTCCAGGGCTCCCCTGAGCTTCTGTGGTGGTGTCACAGAGGAGCCAGGCTTCCTTGTAGTTCCCCAGCATCACAAAGGCTCTCCTGGGAGCCACGGGTCACAAAGCACCGTGGGCTCTGTGCAGCCCCGCTGTGTCACAATGGCCGCTGGCTTCCACGAGCCCCCGCAGTGTCCCAGTGGGCCCCGTGGCTTTAGGAGTGGGTGGCTGGGAGTTGGTGCCAGCGGCTGGGGGAGCAGCAGCAGGGACTGTGTGTGGACAGTGCCATGGCCACTTGTGTGGCCACTGGTGTCTCTGTGCCAGGCACAGCCGTGGTGTGTAACACCGGCTCTGGGTCCTTTGGCTGTGCAGGTGGCAGTCACGGCCTGGAGCAGGGCTGCTCCCGGGGGACAGCCTGGGGCAGGAGGCTGCTGGAGATTCATTCCCCACACTCCTTGTCATGAGGTGCTCAGAGTGATTGGAAAGGCTGTTGGCAGCAGGCAGTTCTCTGGGTTCAAGCTGTGGAGCTGTCAGCGGGAATGCAAAGGCCAAGCTGGTGAGCCTTTTGTCCTGGTGCCTTTAGTGTGTGAGCAGTCCCTGGTGCCGTTGTCTTTGGATCCTGAGTGTGGGAGAGGCAAGGCTTAGGATGGTGCGTAGAGCTGAGAAGGAAAGTGCCGAGAGCAGCGTGTGTGCTGCTGCTTTGAGGGGTGCAGTTGAAGTTGTAGGCAGCAAGAGCTTTCTCAGCTGGCCCTTTTGTGAGCTCTGCTTTTGCCAGATGACTTCCATCTTACCCTCTTACCATCTTAGCCTCTCATTTTTGCATATCCCAAACCCCCTTCCAAACATCCAGCAGCTGCTTGTAAAGAAGAAGTCCTAGAACAAAAAGCCAGTGCTGCCTTTCATAGCCCCTTTGCTGTCTATGAAGTAGAGGAAAGAAGCTAGTGAGACGCACTTTCTTTCTCAACTCCATAGAGCGCATCCTTCTCTCAAGGTGGCAGAGTCCTTGGCGGAAGTGAAGCATCTGCAGCTGCAGTTCAGACTGAGAGATGTGCCAGGACAGGAAACATTTGCTGACCTTCCCTGTTCCCTGTGCAACATGATTCTCGCATCCCAGTCACTTTCACATACCTTCGGTATCCCTGAGTCCAAGCAGCTAAAGCTCACAGAGACAGAAGTGTCAGGAAGGAAAACGTTCCAAAAGCACCCCCTTCTGTTATCAGCATATAAATTGTGCACAACAGGCTGCGGCACCGAACCTTCCTTCTCAGATAGACATGCCATCACACTTTTCACTCTTGCAGCTCGGTTGAAAAGCTCCAGCAGCTGCTCCCGCAATAGCAAAAGGTTCTAGAAGTGAAAGCCAGTTTGGGGCTGCACCTTCTCCTTGCCGCATGTAAGCCACACCAAACTCCCTGATGCACTCTGTCCTCCCCTTCTCAAAGGAGTAGACGGTGGCATCAGGACACACCTGTGTCCCAGCAGCTGGGTGCCCAGCCGGGAGCAGGAGCAGGGCTGGGGCTGCTCCCAAAGTTGCCCCGCCCCAATGCCAGAGCCGGACATATGCTGAGGGGGGGCTGGATCAGGCTTTATTGTCCAGCTGCATGCCAGGAGTGAGCACAAAATCTACCTGCATTCTCTGCAGCATGCCATCCTGGAGCAGAGCCATTGCCAAAGGAAGCCGTGAGCCCGTGCCAAGCCAGTGCCGGAGTGGGATCCTAGCAGCACCTGTGGAAGCCGGGAGAGAGGAGCCCACCTGGAGCAGGTTCGTGCAGGATTAATCATCCCGTGGCTTCCCACCAGGGTCCTGTTGCTTCCAAAAGGCCCCACAGTGTCACTGTGGCCCCTCGGTTCCACCAGGTTCCATAGCGTCACTGTGGTGCCCAGGGTTCCGTCAGCTTCGCCAGCATCCCCACGGTCTGCAGAGCTCCCCGAGCTTCTGTGGTGTCACAGTGGAGGCAGGGTTGCATCAGGTTCCATAGCATCAGCACGGTCTCCAGGGCTCCAAGAGCTTCTGTGGTGTCACAGAGGAGGCAGGGTTGCATCAGGTTCCATAGCATCACCACAGTCTCCAGGGCTCCCTGAGCTTCTGTGGTGTCACAGTGGAGGCAGGGTTGCATCAGGTTCCATAGCATCAGCACGGTCTCCAGGGCTCCCAGAGGTTCTGTGGTGTCACAGAGGAGGCAGGGTTGCATCAGGTTCCATAGCATCACCACGGTCTCCAGGGCTCCAAGAGCTTCTGTGGTGTCACAGAGGAGGCAGGGTTGCATCAGGTTCAATAGCATCAGCACGGTCTCCAGGGCTCCCAGAGGTTCTGTGGTGTCACAGAGGAGGCAGGGTTGCATCAGGTTCCATAGCATCACCACGGTCTCCAGGGCTCCAAGAGCTTCTGTGGTGTCACAGAGGAGGCAGGGTTGCATCAGGTTCAATAGCATCAGCACGGTCTCCAGGGCTCCCCTGAGCTTCTGTGGTGGTGTCACAGAGGAGCCAGGCTTCCTTGTAGTTCCCCAGCATCACAAAGGCTCTCCTGGGAGCCACGGGTCACAAAGCACCGTGGGCTCTGTGCAGCCCCGCTGTGTCACAATGGCCGCTGGCTTCCACGAGCCCCCGCAGTGTCCCAGTGGGCCCCGTGGCTTTAGGAGTGGGTGGCTGGGAGTTGGTGCCAGCGGCTGGGGGAGCAGCAGCAGGGACTGTGTGTGGACAGTGCCATGGCCACTTGTGTGGCCACTGGTGTCTCTGTGCCAGGCACAGCCGTGGTGTGTAACACCGGCTCTGGGTCCTTTGGCTGTGCAGGTGGCAGTCACGGCCTGGAGCAGGGCTGCTCCCGGGGGACAGCCTGGGGCAGGAGGCTGCTGGAGATTCATTCCCCACACTCCTTGTCATGAGGTGCTCAGAGTGATTGGAAAGGCTGTTGGCAGCAGGCAGTTCTCTGGGTTCAAGCTGTGGAGCTGTCAGCGGGAATGCAAAGGCCAAGCTGGTGAGCCTTTTGTCCTGGTGCCTTTAGTGTGTGAGCAGTCCCTGGTGCCGTTGTCTTTGGATCCTGAGTGTGGGAGAGGCAAGGCTTAGGATGGTGCGTAGAGCTGAGAAGGAAAGTGCCGAGAGCAGCGTGTGTGCTGCTGCTTTGAGGGGTGCAGTTGAAGTTGTAGGCAGCAAGAGCTTTCTCAGCTGGCCCTTTTGTGAGCTCTGCTTTTGCCAGATGACTTCCATCTTACCCTCTTACCATCTTAGCCTCTCATTTTTGCATATCCCAAACCCCCTTCCAAACATCCAGCAGCTGCTTGTAAAGAAGAAGTCCTAGAACAAAAAGCCAGTGCTGCCTTTCATAGCCCCTTTGCTGTCTATGAAGTAGAGGAAAGAAGCTAGTGAGACGCACTTTCTTTCTCAACTCCATAGAGCGCATCCTTCTCTCAAGGTGGCAGAGTCCTTGGCGGAAGTGAAGCATCTGCAGCTGCAGTTCAGACTGAGAGATGTGCCAGGACAGGAAACATTTGCTGACCTTCCCTGTTCCCTGTGCAACATGATTCTCGCATCCCAGTCACTTTCACATACCTTCGGTATCCCTGAGTCCAAGCAGCTAAAGCTCACAGAGACAGAAGTGTCAGGAAGGAAAACGTTGCAAAAGCACCCCCTTCTCTTATCAGCATATAAATTGTGCACAACAGGCTGCGGCACCGAACCTTCCTTCTCAGATAGACATGCCATCACACTTTTCACTCTTGCAGCTCGGTTGAAAAGCTCCAGCAGCTGCTCCCGCAATAGCAAAAGGTTCTAGAAGTGAAAGCCAGTTTGGGGCTGCACCTTCTCCTTGCCGCATGTAAGCCACACCAAACTCCCTGATGCACTCTGTCCTCCCCTTCTCAAAGGAGTAGACGGTGGCATCAGGACACACCTGTGTCCCAGCAGCTGGGTGCCCAGCCGGGAGCAGGAGCAGGGCTGGGGCTGCTCCCAAAGTTGCCCCGCCCCAATGCCAGAGCCGGACATATGCTGAGGGGGGGCTGGATCAGGCTTTATTGTCCAGCTGCATGCCAGGAGTGAGCACAAAATCTACCTGCATTCTCTGCAGCATGCCATCCTGGAGCAGAGCCATTGCCAAAGGAAGCCGTGAGCCCGTGCCAAGCCAGTGCCGGAGTGGGATCCTAGCAGCACCTGTGGAAGCCGGGAGAGAGGAGCCCACCTGGAGCAGGTTCGTGCAGGATTAATCATCCCGTGGCTTCCCACCAGGGTCCTGTTGCTTCCAAAAGGCCCCACAGTGTCACTGTGGCCCCTCGGTTCCACCAGGTTCCATAGCGTCACTGTGGTGCCCAGGGTTCCGTCAGCTTCGCCAGGATCCCCACGGTCTGCAGAGCTCCCCGAGCTTCTGTGGTGTCACAGTGGAGGCAGGGTTGCATCAGGTTCCATAGCATCAGCACGGTCTCCAGGGCTCCCAGAGGTTCTGTGGTGTCACAGTGGAGGCAGGGTTGCATCAGGTTCCATAGCATCACCACAGTCTCCAGGGCTCCCTGAGCTTCTGTGGTGTCACAGTGGAGGCAGGGTTGCATCAGGTTCCATAGCATCAGCACGGTCTCCAGGGCTCCCAGAGGTTCTGTGGTGTCACAGAGGAGGCAGGGTTGCCTCAGGTTCCATAGCATCACCACGGTCTCCAGGGCTCCAAGAGCTTCTGTGGTGTCACAGAGGAGGCAGGGTTGCATCAGGTTCAATAGCATCAGCACGGTCTCCAGGGCTCCCCTGAGCTTCTGTGGTGGTGTCACAGAGGAGCCAGGCTTCCTTGTAGTTCCCCAGCATCACAAAGGCTCTCCTGGGAGCCACGGGTCACAAAGCACCGTGGGCTCTGTGCAGCCCCGCTGTGTCACAATGGCCGCTGGCTTCCACGAGCCCCCGCAGTGTCCCAGTGGGCCCCGTGGCTTTAGGAGTGGGTGGCTGGGAGTTGGTGCCAGCGGCTGGGGGAGCAGCAGCAGGGACTGTGTGTGGACAGTGCCATGGCCACTTGTGTGGCCACTGGTGTCTCTGTGCCAGGCACAGCCGTGGTGTGTAACACCGGCTCTGGGTCCTTTGGCTGTGCAGGTGGCAGTCACGGCCTGGAGCAGGGCTGCTCCCGGGGGACAGCCTGGGGCAGGAGGCTGCTGGAGATTCATTCCCCACACTCCTTGTCATGAGGTGCTCAGAGTGATTGGAAAGGCTGTTGGCAGCAGGCAGTTCTCTGGGTTCAAGCTGTGGAGCTGTCAGCGGGAATGCAAAGGCCAAGCTGGTGAGCCTTTTGTCCTGGTGCCTTTAGTGTGTGAGCAGTCCCTGGTGCCGTTGTCTTTGGATCCTGAGTGTGGGAGAGGCAAGGCTTAGGATGGTGCGTAGAGCTGAGAAGGAAAGTGCCGAGAGCAGCGTGTGTGCTGCTGCTTTGAGGGGTGCAGTTGAAGTTGTAGGCAGCAAGAGCTTTCTCAGCTGGCCCTTTTGTGAGCTCTGCTTTTGCCAGATGACTTCCATCTTACCCTCTTACCATCTTAGCCTCTCATTTTTGCATATCCCAAACCCCCTTCCAAACATCCAGCAGCTGCTTGTAAAGAAGAAGTCCTAGAACAAAAAGCCAGTGCTGCCTTTCATAGCCCCTTTGCTGTCTATGAAGTAGAGGAAAGAAGCTAGTGAGACGCACTTTCTTTCTCAACTCCATAGAGCGCATCCTTCTCTCAAGGTGGCAGAGTCCTTGGCGGAAGTGAAGCATCTGCAGCTGCAGTTCAGACTGAGAGATGTGCCAGGACAGGAAACATTTGCTGACCTTCCCTGTTCCCTGTGCAACATGATTCTCGCATCCCAGTCACTTTCACATACCTTCGGTATCCCTGAGTCCAAGCAGCTAAAGCTCACAGAGACAGAAGTGTCAGGAAGGAAAACGTTGCAAAAGCACCCCCTTCTCTTATCAGCATATAAATTGTGCACAACAGGCTGCGGCACCGAACCTTCCTTCTCAGATAGACATGCCATCACACTTTTCACTCTTGCAGCTCGGTTGAAAAGCTCCAGCAGCTGCTCCCGCAATAGCAAAAGGTTCTAGAAGTGAAAGCCAGTTTGGGGCTGCACCTTCTCCTTGCCGCATGTAAGCCACACCAAACTCCCTGATGCACTCTGTCCTCCCCTTCTCAAAGGAGTAGACGGTGGCATCAGGACACACCTGTGTCCCAGCAGCTGGGTGCCCAGCCGGGAGCAGGAGCAGGGCTGGGGCTGCTCCCAAAGTTGCCCCGCCCCAATGCCAGAGCCGGACATATGCTGAGGGGGGGCTGGATCAGGCTTTATTGTCCAGCTGCATGCCAGGAGTGAGCACAAAATCTACCTGCATTCTCTGCAGCATGCCATCCTGGAGCAGAGCCATTGCCAAAGGAAGCCGTGAGCCCGTGCCAAGCCAGTGCCGGAGTGGGATCCTAGCAGCACCTGTGGAAGCCGGGAGAGAGGAGCCCACCTGGAGCAGGTTCGTGCAGGATTAATCATCCCGTGGCTTCCCACCAGGGTCCTGTTGCTTCCAAAAGGCCCCACAGTGTCACTGTGGCCCCTCGGTTCCACCAGGTTCCATAGCGTCACTGTGGTGCCCAGGGTTCCGTCAGCTTCGCCAGCATCCCCACGGTCTGCAGAGCTCCCCGAGCTTCTGTGGTGTCACAGTGGAGGCAGGGTTGCATCAGGTTCCATAGCATCAGCACGGTCTCCAGGGCTCCCAGAGGTTCTGTGGTGTCACAGAGGAGGCAGGGTTGCATCAGGTTCCATAGCATCAGCACGGTCTCCAGGGCTCCAAGAGCTTCTGTGGTGTCACAGAGGAGGCAGGGTTGCATCAGGTTCAATAGCATCAGCACGGTCTCCAGGGCTCCCCTGAGCTTCTGTGGTGGTGTCACAGAGGAGCCAGGCTTCCTTGTAGTTCCCCAGGATCACAAAGGCTCTCCTGGGAGCCACGGGTCACAAAGCACCGTGGGCTCTGTGCAGCCCCGCTGTGTCACAATGGCCGCTGGCTTCCACGAGCCCCCGCAGTGTCCCAGTGGGCCCCGTGGCTTTAGGAGTGGGTGGCTGGGAGTTGGTGCCAGCGGCTGGGGGAGCAGCAGCAGGGACTGTGTGTGGACAGTGCCATGGCCACTTGTGTGGCCACTGGTGTCTCTGTGCCAGGCACAGCCGTGGTGTGTAACACCGGCTCTGGGTCCTTTGGCTGTGCAGGTGGCAGTCACGGCCTGGAGCAGGGCTGCTCCCGGGGGACAGCCTGGGGCAGGAGGCTGCTGGAGATTCATTCCCCACACTCCTTGTCATGAGGTGCTCAGAGTGATTGGAAAGGCTGTTGGCAGCAGGCAGTTCTCTGGGTTCAAGCTGTGGAGCTGTCAGCGGGAATGCAAAGGCCAAGCTGGTGAGCCTTTTGTCCTGGTGCCTTTAGTGTGTGAGCAGTCCCTGGTGCCGTTGTCTTTGGATCCTGAGTGTGGGAGAGGCAAGGCTTAGGATGGTGCGTAGAGCTGAGAAGGAAAGTGCCGAGAGCAGCGTGTGTGCTGCTGCTTTGAGGGGTGCAGTTGAAGTTGTAGGCAGCAAGAGCTTTCTCAGCTGGCCCTTTTGTGAGCTCTGCTTTTGCCAGATGACTTCCATCTTACCCTCTTACCATCTTAGCCTCTCATTTTTGCATATCCCAAACCCCCTTCCAAACATCCAGCAGCTGCTTGTAAAGAAGAAGTCCTAGAACAAAAAGCCAGTGCTGCCTTTCATAGCCCCTTTGCTGTCTATGAAGTAGAGGAAAGAAGCTAGTGAGACGCACTTTCTTTCTCAACTCCATAGAGCGCATCCTTCTCTCAAGGTGGCAGAGTCCTTGGCGGAAGTGAAGCATCTGCAGCTGCAGTTCAGACTGAGAGATGTGCCAGGACAGGAAACATTTGCTGACCTTCCCTGTTCCCTGTGCAACATGATTCTCGCATCCCAGTCACTTTCACATACCTTCGGTATCCCTGAGTCCAAGCAGCTAAAGCTCACAGAGACAGAAGTGTCAGGAAGGAAAACGTTGCAAAAGCACCCCCTTCTCTTATCAGCATATAAATTGTGCACAACAGGCTGCGGCACCGAACCTTCCTTCTCAGATAGACATGCCATCACACTTTTCACTCTTGCAGCTCGGTTGAAAAGCTCCAGCAGCTGCTCCCGCAATAGCAAAAGGTTCTAGAAGTGAAAGCCAGTTTGGGGCTGCACCTTCTCCTTGCCGCATGTAAGCCACACCAAACTCCCTGATGCACTCTGTCCTCCCCTTCTCAAAGGAGTAGACGGTGGCATCAGGACACACCTGTGTCCCAGCAGCTGGGTGCCCAGCCGGGAGCAGGAGCAGGGCTGGGGCTGCTCCCAAAGTTGCCCCGCCCCAATGCCAGAGCCGGACATATGCTGAGGGGGGGCTGGATCAGGCTTTATTGTCCAGCTGCATGCCAGGAGTGAGCACAAAATCTACCTGCATTCTCTGCAGCATGCCATCCTGGAGCAGAGCCATTGCCAAAGGAAGCCGTGAGCCCGTGCCAAGCCAGTGCCGGAGTGGGATCCTAGCAGCACCTGTGGAAGCCGGGAGAGAGGAGCCCACCTGGAGCAGGTTCGTGCAGGATTAATCATCCCGTGGCTTCCCACCAGGGTCCTGTTGCTTCCAAAAGGCCCCACAGTGTCACTGTGGCCCCTCGGTTCCACCAGGTTCCATAGCGTCACTGTGGTGCCCAGGGTTCCGTCAGCTTCGCCAGCATCCCCACGGTCTGCAGAGCTCCCCGAGCTTCTGTGGTGTCACAGTGGAGGCAGGGTTGCATCAGGTTCCATAGCATCAGCACGGTCTCCAGGGCTCCCAGAGGTTCTGTGGTGTCACAGAGGAGGCAGGGTTGCATCAGGTTCCATAGCATCACCACAGTCTCCAGGGCTCCCTGAGCTTCTGTGGTGTCACAGTGGAGGCAGGGTTGCATCAGGTTCCATAGCATCAGCACGGTCTCCAGGGCTCCCAGAGGTTCTGTGGTGTCACAGAGGAGGCAGGGTTGCATCAGGTTCCCTAGCATCACCACGGTCTCCAGGGCTCCAAGAGCTTCTGTGGTGTCACAGAGGAGGCAGGGTTGCATCAGGTTCAATAGCATCAGCACGGTCTCCAGGGCTCCCCTGAGCTTCTGTGGTGGTGTCACAGAGGAGCCAGGCTTCCTTGTAGTTCCCCAGCATCACAAAGGCTCTCCTGGGAGCCACGGGTCACAAAGCACCGTGGGCTCTGTGCAGCCCCGCTGTGTCACAATGGCCGCTGGCTTCCACGAGCCCCCGCAGTGTCCCAGTGGGCCCCGTGGCTTTAGGAGTGGGTGGCTGGGAGTTGGTGCCAGCGGCTGGGGGAGCAGCAGCAGGGACTGTGTGTGGACAGTGCCATGGCCACTTGTGTGGCCACTGGTGTCTCTGTGCCAGGCACAGCCGTGGTGTGTAACACCGGCTCTGGGTCCTTTGGCTGTGCAGGTGGCAGTCACGGCCTGGAGCAGGGCTGCTCCCGGGGGACAGCCTGGGGCAGGAGGCTGCTGGAGATTCATTCCCCACACTCCTTGTCATGAGGTGCTCAGAGTGATTGGAAAGGCTGTTGGCAGCAGGCAGTTCTCTGGGTTCAAGCTGTGGAGCTGTCAGCGGGAATGCAAAGGCCAAGCTGGTGAGCCTTTTGTCCTGGTGCCTTTAGTGTGTGAGCAGTCCCTGGTGCCGTTGTCTTTGGATCCTGAGTGTGGGAGAGGCAAGGCTTAGGATGGTGCGTAGAGCTGAGAAGGAAAGTGCCGAGAGCAGCGTGTGTGCTGCTGCTTTGAGGGGTGCAGTTGAAGTTGTAGGCAGCAAGAGCTTTCTCAGCTGGCCCTTTTGTGAGCTCTGCTTTTGCCAGATGACTTCCATCTTACCCTCTTACCATCTTAGCCTCTCATTTTTGCATATCCCAAACCCCCTTCCAAACATCCAGCAGCTGCTTGTAAAGAAGAAGTCCTAGAACAAAAAGCCAGTGCTGCCTTTCATAGCCCCTTTGCTGTCTATGAAGTAGAGGAAAGAAGCTAGTGAGACGCACTTTCTTTCTCAACTCCATAGAGCGCATCCTTCTCTCAAGGTGGCAGAGTCCTTGGCGGAAGTGAAGCATCTGCAGCTGCAGTTCAGACTGAGAGATGTGCCAGGACAGGAAACATTTGCTGACCTTCCCTGTTCCCTGTGCAACATGATTCTCGCATCCCAGTCACTTTCACATACCTTCGGTATCCCTGAGTCCAAGCAGCTAAAGCTCACAGAGACAGAAGTGTCAGGAAGGAAAACGTTCCAAAAGCACCCCCTTCTCTTATCAGCATATAAATTGTGCACAACAGGCTGCGGCACCGAACCTTCCTTCTCAGATAGACATGCCATCACACTTTTCACTCTTGCAGCTCGGTTGAAAAGCTCCAGCAGCTGCTCCCGCAATAGCAAAAGGTTCTAGAAGTGAAAGCCAGTTTGGGGCTGCACCTTCTCCTTGCCGCATGTAAGCCACACCAAACTCCCTGATGCACTCTGTCCTCCCCTTCTCAAAGGAGTAGACGGTGGCATCAGGACACACCTGTGTCCCAGCAGCTGGGTGCCCAGCCGGGAGCAGGAGCAGGGCTGGGGCTGCTCCCAAAGTTGCCCCGCCCCAATGCCAGAGCCGGACATATGCTGAGGGGGGGCTGGATCAGGCTTTATTGTCCAGCTGCATGCCAGGAGTGAGCACAAAATCTACCTGCATTCTCTGCAGCATGCCATCCTGGAGCAGAGCCATTGCCAAAGGAAGCCGTGAGCCCGTGCCAAGCCAGTGCCGGAGTGGGATCCTAGCAGCACCTGTGGAAGCCGGGAGAGAGGAGCCCACCTGGAGCAGGTTCGTGCAGGATTAATCATCCCGTGGCTTCCCACCAGGGTCCTGTTGCTTCCAAAAGGCCCCACAGTGTCACTGTGGCCCCTCGGTTCCACCAGGTTCCATAGCGTCACTGTGGTGCCCAGGGTTCCGTCAGCTTCGCCAGCATCCCCACGGTCTGCAGAGCTCCCCGAGCTTCTGTGGTGTCACAGTGGAGGCAGGGTTGCATCAGGTTCCATAGCATCAGCACGGTCTCCAGGGCTCCCAGAGGTTCTGTGGTGTCACAGAGGAGGCAGGGTTGCATCAGGTTCCATAGCATCAGCACGGTCTCCAGGGCTCCAAGAGCTTCTGTGGTGTCACAGAGGAGGCAGGGTTGCATCAGGTTCAATAGCATCAGCACGGTCTCCAGGGCTCCCCTGAGCTTCTGTGGTGGTGTCACAGAGGAGCCAGGCTTCCTTGTAGTTCCCCAGGATCACAAAGGCTCTCCTGGGAGCCACGGGTCACAAAGCACCGTGGGCTCTGTGCAGCCCCGCTGTGTCACAATGGCCGCTGGCTTCCACGAGCCCCCGCAGTGTCCCAGTGGGCCCCGTGGCTTTAGGAGTGGGTGGCTGGGAGTTGGTGCCAGCGGCTGGGGGAGCAGCAGCAGGGACTGTGTGTGGACAGTGCCATGGCCACTTGTGTGGCCACTGGTGTCTCTGTGCCAGGCACAGCCGTGGTGTGTAACACCGGCTCTGGGTCCTTTGGCTGTGCAGGTGGCAGTCACAGCCTGGAGCAGGGCTGCTCCCGGGGGACAGCCTGGGGCAGGAGGCTGCTGGAGATTCATTCCCCACACTCCTTGTCATGAGGTGCTCAGAGTGATTGGAAAGGCTGTTGGCAGCAGGCAGTTCTCTGGGTTCAAGCTGTGGAGCTGTCAGCGGGAATGCAAAGGCCAAGCTGGTGAGCCTTTTGTCCTGGTGCCTTTAGTGTGTGAGCAGTCCCTGGTGCCGTTGTCTTTGGATCCTGAGTGTGGGAGAGGCAAGGCTTAGGATGGTGCGTAGAGCTGAGAAGGAAAGTGCCGAGAGCAGCATGTGTGCTGCTGCTTTGAGGGGTGCAGTTGAAGTTGTAGGCAGCAAGAGCTTTCTCAGCTGGCCCTTTTGTGAGCTCTGCTTTTGCCAGATGACTTCCATCTTACCCTCTTACCATCTTAGCCTCTCATTTTTGCATATCCCAAACCCCCTTCCAAACATCCAGCAGCTGCTTGTAAAGAAGAAGTCCTAGAACAAAAAGCCAGTGCTGCCTTTCATAGCCCCTTTGCTGTCTATGAAGTAGAGGAAAGAAGCTAGTGAGACGCACTTTCTTTCTCAACTCCATAGAGCGCATCCTTCTCTCAAGGTGGCAGAGTCCTTGGCAGAAGTGAAGCATCTGCAGCTGCAGTTCAGACTGAGAGATGTGCCAGGACAGGAAACATTTGCTGACCTTCCCTGTTCCCTGTGCAACATGATTCTCGCATCCCAGTCACTTTCACATACCTTCGGTATCCCTGAGTCCAAGCAGCTAAAGCTCACAGAGACAGAAGTGTCAGGAAGGAAAACGTTGCAAAAGCACCCCCTTCTCTTATCAGCATATAAATTGTGCACAACAGGCTGCGGCACCGAACCTTCCTTCTCAGATAGACATGCCATCACACTTTTCACTCTTGCAGCTCGGTTGAAAAGCTCCAGCAGCTGCTCCCGCAATAGCAAAAGGTTCTAGAAGTGAAAGCCAGTTTGGGGCTGCACCTTCTCCTTGCCGCATGTAAGCCACACCAAACTCCCTGATGCACTCTGTCCTCCCCTTCTCAAAGGAGTAGACGGTGGCATCAGGACACACCTGTGTCCCAGCAGCTGGGTGCCCAGCCGGGAGCAGGAGCAGGGCTGGGGCTGCTCCCAAAGTTGCCCCGCCCCAATGCCAGAGCCGGACATATGCTGAGGGGGGGCTGGATCAGGCTTTATTGTCCAGCTGCATGCCAGGAGTGAGCACAAAATCTACCTGCATTCTCTGCAGCATGCCATCCTGGAGCAGAGCCATTGCCAAAGGAAGCCGTGAGCCCGTGCCAAGCCAGTGCCGGAGTGGGATCCTAGCAGCACCTGTGGAAGCCGGGAGAGAGGAGCCCACCTGGAGCAGGTTCGTGCAGGATTAATCATCCCGTGGCTTCCCACCAGGGTCCTGTTGCTTCCAAAAGGCCCCACAGTGTCACTGTGGCCCCTCGGTTCCACCAGGTTCCATAGCGTCACTGTGGTGCCCAGGGTTCCGTCAGCTTCGCCAGCATCCCCACGGTCTGCAGAGCTCCCCGAGCTTCTGTGGTGTCACAGTGGAGGCAGGGTTGCATCAGGTTCCATAGCATCAGCACGGTCTCCAGGGCTCCAAGAGCTTCTGTGGTGTCACAGTGGAGGCAGGGTTGCATCAGGTTCCATAGCATCACCACAGTCTCCAGGGCTCCCTGAGCTTCTGTGGTGTCACAGTGGAGGCAGGGTTGCATCAGGTTCCATAGCATCAGCACGGTCTCCAGGGCTCCCAGAGGTTCTGTGGTGTCACAGAGGAGGCAGGGTTGCATCAGGTTCCATAGCATCACCACGGTCTCCAGGGCTCCAAGAGCTTCTGTGGTGTCACAGAGGAGGCAGGGTTGCATCAGGTTCAATAGCATCAGCACGGTCTCCAGGGCTCCCCTGAGCTTCTGTGGTGGTGTCACAGAGGAGCCAGGCTTCCTTGTAGTTCCCCAGCATCACAAAGGCTCTCCTGGGAGCCACGGGTCACAAAGCACCGTGGGCTCTGTGCAGCCCCGCTGTGTCACAATGGCCGCTGGCTTCCACGAGCCCCCGCAGTGTCCCAGTGGGCCCCGTGGCTTTAGGAGTGGGTGGCTGGGAGTTGGTGCCAGCGGCTGGGGGAGCAGCAGCAGGGACTGTGTGTGGACAGTGCCATGGCCACTTGTGTGGCCACTGGTGTCTCTGTGCCAGGCACAGCCGTGGTGTGTAACACCGGCTCTGGGTCCTTTGGCTGTGCAGGTGGCAGTCACGGCCTGGAGCAGGGCTGCTCCCGGGGGACAGCCTGGGGCAGGAGGCTGCTGGAGATTCATTCCCCACACTCCTTGTCATGAGGTGCTCAGAGTGATTGGAAAGGCTGTTGGCAGCAGGCAGTTCTCTGGGTTCAAGCTGTGGAGCTGTCAGCGGGAATGCAAAGGCCAAGCTGGTGAGCCTTTTGTCCTGGTGCCTTTAGTGTGTGAGCAGTCCCTGGTGCCGTTGTCTTTGGATCCTGAGTGTGGGAGAGGCAAGGCTTAGGATGGTGCGTAGAGCTGAGAAGGAAAGTGCCGAGAGCAGCGTGTGTGCTGCTGCTTTGAGGGGTGCAGTTGAAGTTGTAGGCAGCAAGAGCTTTCTCAGCTGGCCCTTTTGTGAGCTCTGCTTTTGCCAGATGACTTCCATCTTACCCTCTTACCATCTTAGCCTCTCATTTTTGCATATCCCAAACCCCCTTCCAAACATCCAGCAGCTGCTTGTAAAGAAGAAGTCCTAGAACAAAAAGCCAGTGCTGCCTTTCATAGCCCCTTTGCTGTCTATGAAGTAGAGGAAAGAAGCTAGTGAGACGCACTTTCTTTCTCAACTCCATAGAGCGCATCCTTCTCTCAAGGTGGCAGAGTCCTTGGCGGAAGTGAAGCATCTGCAGCTGCAGTTCAGACTGAGAGATGTGCCAGGACAGGAAACATTTGCTGACCTTCCCTGTTCCCTGTGCAACATGATTCTCGCATCCCAGTCACTTTCACATACCTTCGGTATCCCTGAGTCCAAGCAGCTAAAGCTCACAGAGACAGAAGTGTCAGGAAGGAAAACGTTGCAAAAGCACCCCCTTCTCTTATCAGCATATAAATTGTGCACAACAGGCTGCGGCACCGAACCTTCCTTCTCAGATAGACATGCCATCACACTTTTCACTCTTGCAGCTCGGTTGAAAAGCTCCAGCAGCTGCTCCCGCAATAGCAAAAGGTTCTAGAAGTGAAAGCCAGTTTGGGGCTGCACCTTCTCCTTGCCGCATGTAAGCCACACCAAACTCCCTGATGCACTCTGTCCTCCCCTTCTCAAAGGAGTAGACGGTGGCATCAGGACACACCTGTGTCCCAGCAGCTGGGTGCCCAGCCGGGAGCAGGAGCAGGGCTGGGGCTGCTCCCAAAGTTGCCCCGCCCCAATGCCAGAGCCGGACATATGCTGAGGGGGGGCTGGATCAGGCTTTATTGTCCAGCTGCATGCCAGGAGTGAGCACAAAATCTACCTGCATTCTCTGCAGCATGCCATCCTGGAGCAGAGCCATTGCCAAAGGAAGCCGTGAGCCCGTGCCAAGCCAGTGCCGGAGTGGGATCCTAGCAGCACCTGTGGAAGCCGGGAGAGAGGAGCCCACCTGGAGCAGGTTCGTGCAGGATTAATCATCCCGTGGCTTCCCACCAGGGTCCTGTTGCTTCCAAAAGGCCCCACAGTGTCACTGTGGCCCCTCGGTTCCACCAGGTTCCATAGCGTCACTGTGGTGCCCAGGGTTCCGTCAGCTTCGCCAGCATCCCCACGGTCTGCAGAGCTCCCCGAGCTTCTGTGGTGTCACAGTGGAGGCAGGGTTGCATCAGGTTCCATAGCATCAGCACGGTCTCCAGGGCTCCCAGAGGTTCTGTGGTGTCACAGAGGAGGCAGGGTTGCATCAGGTTCCATAGCATCAGCACGGTCTCCAGGGCTCCAAGAGCTTCTGTGGTGTCACAGAGGAGGCAGGGTTGCATCAGGTTCAATAGCATCAGCACGGTCTCCAGGGCTCCCCTGAGCTTCTGTGGTGGTGTCACAGAGGAGCCAGGCTTCCTTGTAGTTCCCCAGCATCACAAAGGCTCTCCTGGGAGCCACGGGTCACAAAGCACCGTGGGCTCTGTGCAGCCCCGCTGTGTCACAATGGCCGCTGGCTTCCACGAGCCCCCGCAGTGTCCCAGTGGGCCCCGTGGCTTTAGGAGTGGGTGGCTGGGAGTTGGTGCCAGCGGCTGGGGGAGCAGCAGCAGGGACTGTGTGTGGACAGTGCCATGGCCACTTGTGTGGCCACTGGTGTCTCTGTGCCAGGCACAGCCGTGGTGTGTAACACCGGCTCTGGGTCCTTTGGCTGTGCAGGTGGCAGTCACAGCCTGGAGCAGGGCTGCTCCCGGGGGACAGCCTGGGGCAGGAGGCTGCTGGAGATTCATTCCCCACACTCCTTGTCATGAGGTGCTCAGAGTGATTGGAAAGGCTGTTGGCAGCAGGCAGTTCTCTGGGTTCAAGCTGTGGAGCTGTCAGCGGGAATGCAAAGGCCAAGCTGGTGAGCCTTTTGTCCTGGTGCCTTTAGTGTGTGAGCAGTCCCTGGTGCCGTTGTCTTTGGATCCTGAGTGTGGGAGAGGCAAGGCTTAGGATGGTGCGTAGAGCTGAGAAGGAAAGTGCCGAGAGCAGCATGTGTGCTGCTGCTTTGAGGGGTGCAGTTGAAGTTGTAGGCAGCAAGAGCTTTCTCAGCTGGCCCTTTTGTGAGCTCTGCTTTTGCCAGATGACTTCCATCTTACCCTCTTACCATCTTAGCCTCTCATTTTTGCATATCCCAAACCCCCTTCCAAACATCCAGCAGCTGCTTGTAAAGAAGAAGTCCTAGAACAAAAAGCCAGTGCTGCCTTTCATAGCCCCTTTGCTGTCTATGAAGTAGAGGAAAGAAGCTAGTGAGACGCACTTTCTTTCTCAACTCCATAGAGCGCATCCTTCTCTCAAGGTGGCAGAGTCCTTGGCAGAAGTGAAGCATCTGCAGCTGCAGTTCAGACTGAGAGATGTGCCAGGACAGGAAACATTTGCTGACCTTCCCTGTTCCCTGTGCAACATGATTCTCGCATCCCAGTCACTTTCACATACCTTCGGTATCCCTGAGTCCAAGCAGCTAAAGCTCACAGAGACAGAAGTGTCAGGAAGGAAAACGTTGCAAAAGCACCCCCTTCTCTTATCAGCATATAAATTGTGCACAACAGGCTGCGGCACCGAACCTTCCTTCTCAGATAGACATGCCATCACACTTTTCACTCTTGCAGCTCGGTTGAAAAGCTCCAGCAGCTGCTCCCGCAATAGCAAAAGGTTCTAGAAGTGAAAGCCAGTTTGGGGCTGCACCTTCTCCTTGCCGCATGTAAGCCACACCAAACTCCCTGATGCACTCTGTCCTCCCCTTCTCAAAGGAGTAGACGGTGGCATCAGGACACACCTGTGTCCCAGCAGCTGGGTGCCCAGCCGGGAGCAGGAGCAGGGCTGGGGCTGCTCCCAAAGTTGCCCCGCCCCAATGCCAGAGCCGGACATATGCTGAGGGGGGGCTGGATCAGGCTTTATTGTCCAGCTGCATGCCAGGAGTGAGCACAAAATCTACCTGCATTCTCTGCAGCATGCCATCCTGGAGCAGAGCCATTGCCAAAGGAAGCCGTGAGCCCGTGCCAAGCCAGTGCCGGAGTGGGATCCTAGCAGCACCTGTGGAAGCCGGGAGAGAGGAGCCCACCTGGAGCAGGTTCGTGCAGGATTAATCATCCCGTGGCTTCCCACCAGGGTCCTGTTGCTTCCAAAAGGCCCCACAGTGTCACTGTGGCCCCTCGGTTCCACCAGGTTCCATAGCGTCACTGTGGTGCCCAGGGTTCCGTCAGCTTCGCCAGCATCCCCACGGTCTGCAGAGCTCCCCGAGCTTCTGTGGTGTCACAGTGGAGGCAGGGTTGCATCAGGTTCCATAGCATCAGCACGGTCTCCAGGGCTCCCAGAGGTTCTGTGGTGTCACAGTGGAGGCAGGGTTGCATCAGGTTCCATAGCATCACCACAGTCTCCAGGGCTCCCTGAGCTTCTGTGGTGTCACAGTGGAGGCAGGGTTGCATCAGGTTCCATAGCATCAGCACGGTCTCCAGGGCTCCCAGAGGTTCTGTGGTGTCACAGAGGAGGCAGGGTTGCATCAGGTTCCATAGCATCACCACGGTCTCCAGGGCTCCAAGAGCTTCTGTGGTGTCACAGAGGAGGCAGGGTTGCATCAGGTTCAATAGCATCAGCACGGTCTCCAGGGCTCCCCTGAGCTTCTGTGGTGGTGTCACAGAGGAGCCAGGCTTCCTTGTAGTTCCCCAGCATCACAAAGGCTCTCCTGGGAGCCACGGGTCACAAAGCACCGTGGGCTCTGTGCAGCCCCGCTGTGTCACAATGGCCGCTGGCTTCCACGAGCCCCCGCAGTGTCCCAGTGGGCCCCGTGGCTTTAGGAGTGGGTGGCTGGGAGTTGGTGCCAGCGGCTGGGGGAGCAGCAGCAGGGACTGTGTGTGGACAGTGCCATGGCCACTTGTGTGGCCACTGGTGTCTCTGTGCCAGGCACAGCCGTGGTGTGTAACACCGGCTCTGGGTCCTTTGGCTGTGCAGGTGGCAGTCACGGCCTGGAGCAGGGCTGCTCCCGGGGGACAGCCTGGGGCAGGAGGCTGCTGGAGATTCATTCCCCACACTCCTTGTCATGAGGTGCTCAGAGTGATTGGAAAGGCTGTTGGCAGCAGGCAGTTCTCTGGGTTCAAGCTGTGGAGGTGTCAGCGGGAATGCAAAGGCCAAGCTGGTGAGCCTTTTGTCCTGGTGCCTTTAGTGTGTGAGCAGTCCCTGGTGCCGTTGTCTTTGGATCCTGAGTGTGGGAGAGGCAAGGCTTAGGATGGTGCGTAGAGCTGAGAAGGAAAGTGCCGAGAGCAGCGTGTGTGCTGCTGCTTTGAGGGGTGCAGTTGAAGTTGTAGGCAGCAAGAGCTTTCTCAGCTGGCCCTTTTGTGAGCTCTGCTTTTGCCAGATGACTTCCATCTTACCCTCTTACCATCTTAGCCTCTCATTTTTGCATATCCCAAACCCCCTTCCAAACATCCAGCAGCTGCTTGTAAAGAAGAAGTCCTAGAACAAAAAGCCAGTGCTGCCTTTCATAGCCCCTTTGCTGTCTATGAAGTAGAGGAAAGAAGCTAGTGAGACGCACTTTCTTTCTCAACTCCATAGAGCGCATCCTTCTCTCAAGGTGGCAGAGTCCTTGGCGGAAGTGAAGCATCTGCAGCTGCAGTTCAGACTGAGAGATGTGCCAGGACAGGAAACATTTGCTGACCTTCCCTGTTCCCTGTGCAACATGATTCTCGCATCCCAGTCACTTTCACATACCTTCGGTATCCCTGAGTCCAAGCAGCTAAAGCTCACAGAGACAGAAGTGTCAGGAAGGAAAACGTTGCAAAAGCACCCCCTTCTCTTATCAGCATATAAATTGTGCACAACAGGCTGCGGCACCGAACCTTCCTTCTCAGATAGACATGCCATCACACTTTTCACTCTTGCAGCTCGGTTGAAAAGCTCCAGCAGCTGCTCCCGCAATAGCAAAAGGTTCTAGAAGTGAAAGCCAGTTTGGGGCTGCACCTTCTCCTTGCCGCATGTAAGCCACACCAAACTCCCTGATGCACTCTGTCCTCCCCTTCTCAAAGGAGTAGACGGTGGCATCAGGACACACCTGTGTCCCAGCAGCTGGGTGCCCAGCCGGGAGCAGGAGCAGGGCTGGGGCTGCTCCCAAAGTTGCCCCGCCCCAATGCCAGAGCCGGACATATGCTGAGGGGGGGCTGGATCAGGCTTTATTGTCCAGCTGCATGCCAGGAGTGAGCACAAAATCTACCTGCATTCTCTGAAGCATGCCATCCTGGAGCAGAGCCATTGCCAAAGGAAGCCGTGAGCCCGTGCCAAGCCAGTGCCGGAGTGGGATCCTAGCAGCACCTGTGGAAGCCGGGAGAGAGGAGCCCACCTGGAGCAGGTTCGTGCAGGATTAATCATCCCGTGGCTTCCCACCAGGGTCCTGTTGCTTCCAAAAGGCCCCACAGTGTCACTGTGGCCCCTCGGTTCCACCAGGTTCCATAGCGTCACTGTGGTGCCCAGGGTTCCGTCAGCTTCGCCAGCATCCCCACGGTCTGCAGAGCTCCCCGAGCTTCTGTGGTGTCACAGTGGAGGCAGGGTTGCATCAGGTTCCATAGCATCAGCACGGTCTCCAGGGCTCCCAGAGGTTCTGTGGTGTCACAGAGGAGGCAGGGTTGCATCAGGTTCCATAGCATCAGCACGGTCTCCAGGGCTCCAAGAGCTTCTGTGGTGTCACAGAGGAGGCAGGGTTGCATCAGGTTCAATAGCATCAGCACGGTCTCCAGGGCTCCCCTGAGCTTCTGTGGTGGTGTCACAGAGGAGCCAGGCTTCCTTGTAGTTCCCCAGGATCACAAAGGCTCTCCTGGGAGCCACGGGTCACAAAGCACCGTGGGCTCTGTGCAGCCCCGCTGTGTCACAATGGCCGCTGGCTTCCACGAGCCCCCGCAGTGTCCCAGTGGGCCCCGTGGCTTTAGGAGTGGGTGGCTGGGAGTTGGTGCCAGCGGCTGGGGGAGCAGCAGCAGGGACTGTGTGTGGACAGTGCCATGGCCACTTGTGTGGCCACTGGTGTCTCTGTGCCAGGCACAGCCGTGGTGTGTAACACCGGCTCTGGGTCCTTTGGCTGTGCAGGTGGCAGTCACAGCCTGGAGCAGGGCTGCTCCCGGGGGACAGCCTGGGGCAGGAGGCTGCTGGAGATTCATTCCCCACACTCCTTGTCATGAGGTGCTCAGAGTGATTGGAAAGGCTGTTGGCAGCAGGCAGTTCTCTGGGTTCAAGCTGTGGAGCTGTCAGCGGGAATGCAAAGGCCAAGCTGGTGAGCCTTTTGTCCTGGTGCCTTTAGTGTGTGAGCAGTCCCTGGTGCCGTTGTCTTTGGATCCTGAGTGTGGGAGAGGCAAGGCTTAGGATGGTGCGTAGAGCTGAGAAGGAAAGTGCCGAGAGCAGCATGTGTGCTGCTGCTTTGAGGGGTGCAGTTGAAGTTGTAGGCAGCAAGAGCTTTCTCAGCTGGCCCTTTTGTGAGCTCTGCTTTTGCCAGATGACTTCCATCTTACCCTCTTACCATCTTAGCCTCTCATTTTTGCATATCCCAAACCCCCTTCCAAACATCCAGCAGCTGCTTGTAAAGAAGAAGTCCTAGAACAAAAAGCCAGTGCTGCCTTTCATAGCCCCTTTGCTGTCTATGAAGTAGAGGAAAGAAGCTAGTGAGACGCACTTTCTTTCTCAACTCCATAGAGCGCATCCTTCTCTCAAGGTGGCAGAGTCCTTGGCAGAAGTGAAGCATCTGCAGCTGCAGTTCAGACTGAGAGATGTGCCAGGACAGGAAACATTTGCTGACCTTCCCTGTTCCCTGTGCAACATGATTCTCGCATCCCAGTCACTTTCACATACCTTCGGTATCCCTGAGTCCAAGCAGCTAAAGCTCACAGAGACAGAAGTGTCAGGAAGGAAAACGTTGCAAAAGCACCCCCTTCTCTTATCAGCATATAAATTGTGCACAACAGGCTGCGGCACCGAACCTTCCTTCTCAGATAGACATGCCATCACACTTTTCACTCTTGCAGCTCGGTTGAAAAGCTCCAGCAGCTGCTCCCGCAATAGCAAAAGGTTCTAGAAGTGAAAGCCAGTTTGGGGCTGCACCTTCTCCTTGCCGCATGTAAGCCACACCAAACTCCCTGATGCACTCTGTCCTCCCCTTCTCAAAGGAGTAGACGGTGGCATCAGGACACACCTGTGTCCCAGCAGCTGGGTGCCCAGCCGGGAGCAGGAGCAGGGCTGGGGCTGCTCCCAAAGTTGCCCCGCCCCAATGCCAGAGCCGGACATATGCTGAGGGGGGGCTGGATCAGGCTTTATTGTCCAGCTGCATGCCAGGAGTGAGCACAAAATCTACCTGCATTCTCTGCAGCATGCCATCCTGGAGCAGAGCCATTGCCAAAGGAAGCCGTGAGCCCGTGCCAAGCCAGTGCCGGAGTGGGATCCTAGCAGCACCTGTGGAAGCCGGGAGAGAGGAGCCCACCTGGAGCAGGTTCGTGCAGGATTAATCATCCCGTGGCTTCCCACCAGGGTCCTGTTGCTTCCAAAAGGCCCCACAGTGTCACTGTGGCCCCTCGGTTCCACCAGGTTCCATAGCGTCACTGTGGTGCCCAGGGTTCCGTCAGCTTCGCCAGCATCCCCACGGTCTGCAGAGCTCCCCGAGCTTCTGTGGTGTCACAGTGGAGGCAGGGTTGCATCAGGTTCCATAGCATCAGCACGGTCTCCAGGGCTCCCAGAGGTTCTGTGGTGTCACAGTGGAGGCAGGGTTGCATCAGGTTCCATAGCATCACCACAGTCTCCAGGGCTCCCTGAGCTTCTGTGGTGTCACAGTGGAGGCAGGGTTGCATCAGGTTCCATAGCATCAGCACGGTCTCCAGGGCTCCCAGAGGTTCTGTGGTGTCACAGAGGAGGCAGGGTTGCCTCAGGTTCCATAGCATCACCACGGTCTCCAGGGCTCCAAGAGCTTCTGTGGTGTCACAGAGGAGGCAGGGTTGCATCAGGTTCAATAGCATCAGCACGGTCTCCAGGGCTCCCCTGAGCTTCTGTGGTGGTGTCACAGAGGAGCCAGGCTTCCTTGTAGTTCCCCAGCATCACAAAGGCTCTCCTGGGAGCCACGGGTCACAAAGCACCGTGGGCTCTGTGCAGCCCCGCTGTGTCACAATGGCCGCTGGCTTCCACGAGCCCCCGCAGTGTCCCAGTGGGCCCCGTGGCTTTAGGAGTGGGTGGCTGGGAGTTGGTGCCAGCGGCTGGGGGAGCAGCAGCAGGGACTGTGTGTGGACAGTGCCATGGCCACTTGTGTGGCCACTGGTGTCTCTGTGCCAGGCACAGCCGTGGTGTGTAACACCGGCTCTGGGTCCTTTGGCTGTGCAGGTGGCAGTCACGGCCTGGAGCAGGGCTGCTCCCGGGGGACAGCCTGGGGCAGGAGGCTGCTGGAGATTCATTCCCCACACTCCTTGTCATGAGGTGCTCAGAGTGATTGGAAAGGCTGTTGGCAGCAGGCAGTTCTCTGGGTTCAAGCTGTGGAGCTGTCAGCGGGAATGCAAAGGCCAAGCTGGTGAGCCTTTTGTCCTGGTGCCTTTAGTGTGTGAGCAGTCCCTGGTGCCGTTGTCTTTGGATCCTGAGTGTGGGAGAGGCAAGGCTTAGGATGGTGCGTAGAGCTGAGAAGGAAAGTGCCGAGAGCAGCGTGTGTGCTGCTGCTTTGAGGGGTGCAGTTGAAGTTGTAGGCAGCAAGAGCTTTCTCAGCTGGCCCTTTTGTGAGCTCTGCTTTTGCCAGATGACTTCCATCTTACCCTCTTACCATCTTAGCCTCTCATTTTTGCATATCCCAAACCCCCTTCCAAACATCCAGCAGCTGCTTGTAAAGAAGAAGTCCTAGAACAAAAAGCCAGTGCTGCCTTTCATAGCCCCTTTGCTGTCTATGAAGTAGAGGAAAGAAGCTAGTGAGACGCACTTTCTTTCTCAACTCCATAGAGCGCATCCTTCTCTCAAGGTGGCAGAGTCCTTGGCGGAAGTGAAGCATCTGCAGCTGCAGTTCAGACTGAGAGATGTGCCAGGACAGGAAACATTTGCTGACCTTCCCTGTTCCCTGTGCAACATGATTCTCGCATCCCAGTCACTTTCACATACCTTCGGTATCCCTGAGTCCAAGCAGCTAAAGCTCACAGAGACAGAAGTGTCAGGAAGGAAAACGTTGCAAAAGCACCCCCTTCTCTTATCAGCATATAAATTGTGCACAACAGGCTGCGGCACCGAACCTTCCTTCTCAGATAGACATGCCATCACACTTTTCACTCTTGCAGCTCGGTTGAAAAGCTCCAGCAGCTGCTCCCGCAATAGCAAAAGGTTCTAGAAGTGAAAGCCAGTTTGGGGCTGCACCTTCTCCTTGCCGCATGTAAGCCACACCAAACTCCCTGATGCACTCTGTCCTCCCCTTCTCAAAGGAGTAGACGGTGGCATCAGGACACACCTGTGTCCCAGCAGCTGGGTGCCCAGCCGGGAGCAGGAGCAGGGCTGGGGCTGCTCCCAAAGTTGCCCCGCCCCAATGCCAGAGCCGGACATATGCTGAGGGGGGGCTGGATCAGGCTTTATTGTCCAGCTGCATGCCAGGAGTGAGCACAAAATCTACCTGCATTCTCTGCAGCATGCCATCCTGGAGCAGAGCCATTGCCAAAGGAAGCCGTGAGCCCGTGCCAAGCCAGTGCCGGAGTGGGATCCTAGCAGCACCTGTGGAAGCCGGGAGAGAGGAGCCCACCTGGAGCAGGTTCGTGCAGGATTAATCATCCCGTGGCTTCCCACCAGGGTCCTGTTGCTTCCAAAAGGCCCCACAGTGTCACTGTGGCCCCTCGGTTCCACCAGGTTCCATAGCGTCACTGTGGTGCCCAGGGTTCCGTCAGCTTCGCCAGCATCCCCACGGTCTGCAGAGCTCCCCGAGCTTCTGTGGTGTCACAGTGGAGGCAGGGTTGCATCAGGTTCCATAGCATCAGCACGGTCTCCAGGGCTCCCAGAGGTTCTGTGGTGTCACAGTGGAGGCAGGGTTGCATCAGGTTCCATAGCATCACCACAGTCTCCAGGGCTCCCTGAGCTTCTGTGGTGTCACAGTGGAGGCAGGGTTGCATCAGGTTCCATAGCATCAGCACGGTCTCCAGGGCTCCCAGAGGTTCTGTGGTGTCACAGAGGAGGCAGGGTTGCATCAGGTTCCATAGCATCACCACGGTCTCCAGGGCTCCAAGAGCTTCTGTGGTGTCACAGAGGAGGCAGGGTTGCATCAGGTTCAATAGCATCAGCACGGTCTCCAGGGCTCCCCTGAGCTTCTGTGGTGGTGTCACAGAGGAGCCAGGCTTCCTTGTAGTTCCCCAGCATCACAAAGGCTCTCCTGGGAGCCACGGGTCACAAAGCACCGTGGGCTCTGTGCAGCCCCGCTGTGTCACAATGGCCGCTGGCTTCCACGAGCCCCCGCAGTGTCCCAGTGGGCCCCGTGGCTTTAGGAGTGGGTGGCTGGGAGTTGGTGCCAGCGGCTGGGGGAGCAGCAGCAGGGACTGTGTGTGGACAGTGCCATGGCCACTTGTGTGGCCACTGGTGTCTCTGTGCCAGGCACAGCCGTGGTGTGTAACACCGGCTCTGGGTCCTTTGGCTGTGCAGGTGGCAGTCACGGCCTGGAGCAGGGCTGCTCCCGGGGGACAGCCTGGGGCAGGAGGCTGCTGGAGATTCATTCCCCACACTCCTTGTCATGAGGTGCTCAGAGTGATTGGAAAGGCTGTTGGCAGCAGGCAGTTCTCTGGGTTCAAGCTGTGGAGCTGTCAGCGGGAATGCAAAGGCCAAGCTGGTGAGCCTTTTGTCCTGGTGCCTTTAGTGTGTGAGCAGTCCCTGGTGCCGTTGTCTTTGGATCCTGAGTGTGGGAGAGGCAAGGCTTAGGATGGTGCGTAGAGCTGAGAAGGAAAGTGCCGAGAGCAGCGTGTGTGCTGCTGCTTTGAGGGGTGCAGTTGAAGTTGTAGGCAGCAAGAGCTTTCTCAGCTGGCCCTTTTGTGAGCTCTGCTTTTGCCAGATGACTTCCATCTTACCCTCTTACCATCTTAGCCTCTCATTTTTGCATATCCCAAACCCCCTTCCAAACATCCAGCAGCTGCTTGTAAAGAAGAAGTCCTAGAACAAAAAGCCAGTGCTGCCTTTCATAGCCCCTTTGCTGTCTATGAAGTAGAGGAAAGAAGCTAGTGAGACGCACTTTCTTTCTCAACTCCATAGAGCGCATCCTTCTCTCAAGGTGGCAGAGTCCTTGGCGGAAGTGAAGCATCTGCAGCTGCAGTTCAGACTGAGAGATGTGCCAGGACAGGAAACATTTGCTGACCTTCCCTGTTCCCTGTGCAACATGATTCTCGCATCCCAGTCACTTTCACATACCTTCGGTATCCCTGAGTCCAAGCAGCTAAAGCTCACAGAGACAGAAGTGTCAGGAAGGAAAACGTTCCAAAAGCACCCCCTTCTCTTATCAGCATATAAATTGTGCACAACAGGCTGCGGCACCGAACCTTCCTTCTCAGATAGACATGCCATCACACTTTTCACTCTTGCAGCTCGGTTGAAAAGCTCCAGCAGCTGCTCCCGCAATAGCAAAAGGTTCTAGAAGTGAAAGCCAGTTTGGGGCTGCACCTTCTCCTTGCCGCATGTAAGCCACACCAAACTCCCTGATGCACTCTGTCCTCCCCTTCTCAAAGGAGTAGACGGTGGCATCAGGACACACCTGTGTCCCAGCAGCTGGGTGCCCAGCCGGGAGCAGGAGCAGGGCTGGGGCTGCTCCCAAAGTTGCCCCGCCCCAATGCCAGAGCCGGACATATGCTGAGGGGGGGCTGGATCAGGCTTTATTGTCCAGCTGCATGCCAGGAGTGAGCACAAAATCTACCTGCATTCTCTGCAGCATGCCATCCTGGAGCAGAGCCATTGCCAAAGGAAGCCGTGAGCCCGTGCCAAGCCAGTGCCGGAGTGGGATCCTAGCAGCACCTGTGGAAGCCGGGAGAGAGGAGCCCACCTGGAGCAGGTTCGTGCAGGATTAATCATCCCGTGGCTTCCCACCAGGGTCCTGTTGCTTCCAAAAGGCCCCACAGTGTCACTGTGGCCCCTCGGTTCCACCAGGTTCCATAGCGTCACTGTGGTGCCCAGGGTTCCGTCAGCTTCGCCAGCATCCCCACGGTCTGCAGAGCTCCCCGAGCTTCTGTGGTGTCACAGTGGAGGCAGGGTTGCATCAGGTTCCATAGCATCAGCACGGTCTCCAGGGCTCCCAGAGGTTCTGTGGTGTCACAGAGGAGGCAGGGTTGCATCAGGTTCCATAGCATCAGCACGGTCTCCAGGGCTCCAAGAGCTTCTGTGGTGTCACAGAGGAGGCAGGGTTGCATCAGGTTCAATAGCATCAGCACGGTCTCCAGGGCTCCCCTGAGCTTCTGTGGTGGTGTCACAGAGGAGCCAGGCTTCCTTGTAGTTCCCCAGGATCACAAAGGCTCTCCTGGGAGCCACGGGTCACAAAGCACCGTGGGCTCTGTGCAGCCCCGCTGTGTCACAATGGCCGCTGGCTTCCACGAGCCCCCGCAGTGTCCCAGTGGGCCCCGTGGCTTTAGGAGTGGGTGGCTGGGAGTTGGTGCCAGCGGCTGGGGGAGCAGCAGCAGGGACTGTGTGTGGACAGTGCCATGGCCACTTGTGTGGCCACTGGTGTCTCTGTGCCAGGCACAGCCGTGGTGTGTAACACCGGCTCTGGGTCCTTTGGCTGTGCAGGTGGCAGTCACAGCCTGGAGCAGGGCTGCTCCCGGGGGACAGCCTGGGGCAGGAGGCTGCTGGAGATTCATTCCCCACACTCCTTGTCATGAGGTGCTCAGAGTGATTGGAAAGGCTGTTGGCAGCAGGCAGTTCTCTGGGTTCAAGCTGTGGAGCTGTCAGCGGGAATGCAAAGGCCAAGCTGGTGAGCCTTTTGTCCTGGTGCCTTTAGTGTGTGAGCAGTCCCTGGTGCCGTTGTCTTTGGATCCTGAGTGTGGGAGAGGCAAGGCTTAGGATGGTGCGTAGAGCTGAGAAGGAAAGTGCCGAGAGCAGCATGTGTGCTGCTGCTTTGAGGGGTGCAGTTGAAGTTGTAGGCAGCAAGAGCTTTCTCAGCTGGCCCTTTTGTGAGCTCTGCTTTTGCCAGATGACTTCCATCTTACCCTCTTACCATCTTAGCCTCTCATTTTTGCATATCCCAAACCCCCTTCCAAACATCCAGCAGCTGCTTGTAAAGAAGAAGTCCTAGAACAAAAAGCCAGTGCTGCCTTTCATAGCCCCTTTGCTGTCTATGAAGTAGAGGAAAGAAGCTAGTGAGACGCACTTTCTTTCTCAACTCCATAGAGCGCATCCTTCTCTCAAGGTGGCAGAGTCCTTGGCAGAAGTGAAGCATCTGCAGCTGCAGTTCAGACTGAGAGATGTGCCAGGACAGGAAACATTTGCTGACCTTCCCTGTTCCCTGTGCAACATGATTCTCGCATCCCAGTCACTTTCACATACCTTCGGTATCCCTGAGTCCAAGCAGCTAAAGCTCACAGAGACAGAAGTGTCAGGAAGGAAAACGTTGCAAAAGCACCCCCTTCTCTTATCAGCATATAAATTGTGCACAACAGGCTGCGGCACCGAACCTTCCTTCTCAGATAGACATGCCATCACACTTTTCACTCTTGCAGCTCGGTTGAAAAGCTCCAGCAGCTGCTCCCGCAATAGCAAAAGGTTCTAGAAGTGAAAGCCAGTTTGGGGCTGCACCTTCTCCTTGCCGCATGTAAGCCACACCAAACTCCCTGATGCACTCTGTCCTCCCCTTCTCAAAGGAGTAGACGGTGGCATCAGGACACACCTGTGTCCCAGCAGCTGGGTGCCCAGCCGGGAGCAGGAGCAGGGCTGGGGCTGCTCCCAAAGTTGCCCCGCCCCAATGCCAGAGCCGGACATATGCTGAGGGGGGGCTGGATCAGGCTTTATTGTCCAGCTGCATGCCAGGAGTGAGCACAAAATCTACCTGCATTCTCTGCAGCATGCCATCCTGGAGCAGAGCCATTGCCAAAGGAAGCCGTGAGCCCGTGCCAAGCCAGTGCCGGAGTGGGATCCTAGCAGCACCTGTGGAAGCCGGGAGAGAGGAGCCCACCTGGAGCAGGTTCGTGCAGGATTAATCATCCCGTGGCTTCCCACCAGGGTCCTGTTGCTTCCAAAAGGCCCCACAGTGTCACTGTGGCCCCTCGGTTCCACCAGGTTCCATAGCGTCACTGTGGTGCCCAGGGTTCCGTCAGCTTCGCCAGCATCCCCACGGTCTGCAGAGCTCCCCGAGCTTCTGTGGTGTCACAGTGGAGGCAGGGTTGCATCAGGTTCCATAGCATCAGCACGGTCTCCAGGGCTCCCAGAGGTTCTGTGGTGTCACAGAGGAGGCAGGGTTGCATCAGGTTCCATAGCATCAGCACGGTCTCCAGGGCTCCAAGAGCTTCTGTGGTGTCACAGAGGAGGCAGGGTTGCATCAGGTTCAATAGCATCAGCACGGTCTCCAGGGCTCCCCTGAGCTTCTGTGGTGGTGTCACAGAGGAGCCAGGCTTCCTTGTAGTTCCCCAGGATCACAAAGGCTCTCCTGGGAGCCACGGGTCACAAAGCACCGTGGGCTCTGTGCAGCCCCGCTGTGTCACAATGGCCGCTGGCTTCCACGAGCCCCCGCAGTGTCCCAGTGGGCCCCGTGGCTTTAGGAGTGGGTGGCTGGGAGTTGGTGCCAGCGGCTGGGGGAGCAGCAGCAGGGACTGTGTGTGGACAGTGCCATGGCCACTTGTGTGGCCACTGGTGTCTCTGTGCCAGGCACAGCCGTGGTGTGTAACACCGGCTCTGGGTCCTTTGGCTGTGCAGGTGGCAGTCACGGCCTGGAGCAGGGCTGCTCCCGGGGGACAGCCTGGGGCAGGAGGCTGCTGGAGATTCATTCCCCACACTCCTTGTCATGAGGTGCTCAGAGTGATTGGAAAGGCTGTTGGCAGCAGGCAGTTCTCTGGGTTCAAGCTGTGGAGCTGTCAGCGGGAATGCAAAGGCCAAGCTGGTGAGCCTTTTGTCCTGGTGCCTTTAGTGTGTGAGCAGTCCCTGGTGCCGTTGTCTTTGGATCCTGAGTGTGGGAGAGGCAAGGCTTAGGATGGTGCGTAGAGCTGAGAAGGAAAGTGCCGAGAGCAGCATGTGTGCTGCTGCTTTGAGGGGTGCAGTTGAAGTTGTAGGCAGCAAGAGCTTTCTCAGCTGGCCCTTTTGTGAGCTCTGCTTTTGCCAGATGACTTCCATCTTACCCTCTTACCATCTTAGCCTCTCATTTTTGCATATCCCAAACCCCCTTCCAAACATCCAGCAGCTGCTTGTAAAGAAGAAGTCCTAGAACAAAAAGCCAGTGCTGCCTTTCATAGCCCCTTTGCTGTCTATGAAGTAGAGGAAAGAAGCTAGTGAGACGCACTTTCTTTCTCAACTCCATAGAGCGCATCCTTCTCTCAAGGTGGCAGAGTCCTTGGCAGAAGTGAAGCATCTGCAGCTGCAGTTCAGACTGAGAGATGTGCCAGGACAGGAAACATTTGCTGACCTTCCCTGTTCCCTGTGCAACATGATTCTCGCATCCCAGTCACTTTCACATACCTTCGGTATCCCTGAGTCCAAGCAGCTAAAGCTCACAGAGACAGAAGTGTCAGGAAGGAAAACGTTGCAAAAGCACCCCCTTCTCTTATCAGCATATAAATTGTGCACAACAGGCTGCGGCACCGAACCTTCCTTCTCAGATAGACATGCCATCACACTTTTCACTCTTGCAGCTCGGTTGAAAAGCTCCAGCAGCTGCTCCCGCAATAGCAAAAGGTTCTAGAAGTGAAAGCCAGTTTGGGGCTGCACCTTCTCCTTGCCGCATGTAAGCCACACCAAACTCCCTGATGCACTCTGTCCTCCCCTTCTCAAAGGAGTAGACGGTGGCATCAGGACACACCTGTGTCCCAGCAGCTGGGTGCCCAGCCGGGAGCAGGAGCAGGGCTGGGGCTGCTCCCAAAGTTGCCCCGCCCCAATGCCAGAGCCGGACATATGCTGAGGGGGGGCTGGATCAGGCTTTATTGTCCAGCTGCATGCCAGGAGTGAGCACAAAATCTACCTGCATTCTCTGCAGCATGCCATCCTGGAGCAGAGCCATTGCCAAAGGAAGCCGTGAGCCCGTGCCAAGCCAGTGCCGGAGTGGGATCCTAGCAGCACCTGTGGAAGCCGGGAGAGAGGAGCCCACCTGGAGCAGGTTCGTGCAGGATTAATCATCCCGTGGCTTCCCACCAGGGTCCTGTTGCTTCCAAAAGGCCCCACAGTGTCACTGTGGCCCCTCGGTTCCACCAGGTTCCATAGCGTCACTGTGGTGCCCAGGGTTCCGTCAGCTTCGCCAGCATCCCCACGGTCTGCAGAGCTCCCCGAGCTTCTGTGGTGTCACAGTGGAGGCAGGGTTGCATCAGGTTCCATAGCATCAGCACGGTCTCCAGGGCTCCCAGAGGTTCTGTGGTGTCACAGTGGAGGCAGGGTTGCATCAGGTTCCATAGCATCACCACAGTCTCCAGGGCTCCCTGAGCTTCTGTGGTGTCACAGTGGAGGCAGGGTTGCATCAGGTTCCATAGCATCAGCACGGTCTCCAGGGCTCCCAGAGGTTCTGTGGTGTCACAGAGGAGGCAGGGTTGCCTCAGGTTCCATAGCATCACCACGGTCTCCAGGGCTCCAAGAGCTTCTGTGGTGTCACAGAGGAGGCAGGGTTGCATCAGGTTCAATAGCATCAGCACGGTCTCCAGGGCTCCCCTGAGCTTCTGTGGTGGTGTCACAGAGGAGCCAGGCTTCCTTGTAGTTCCCCAGCATCACAAAGGCTCTCCTGGGAGCCACGGGTCACAAAGCACCGTGGGCTCTGTGCAGCCCCGCTGTGTCACAATGGCCGCTGGCTTCCACGAGCCCCCGCAGTGTCCCAGTGGGCCCCGTGGCTTTAGGAGTGGGTGGCTGGGAGTTGGTGCCAGCGGCTGGGGGAGCAGCAGCAGGGACTGTGTGTGGACAGTGCCATGGCCACTTGTGTGGCCACTGGTGTCTCTGTGCCAGGCACAGCCGTGGTGTGTAACACCGGCTCTGGGTCCTTTGGCTGTGCAGGTGGCAGTCACGGCCTGGAGCAGGGCTGCTCCCGGGGGACAGCCTGGGGCAGGAGGCTGCTGGAGATTCATTCCCCACACTCCTTGTCATGAGGTGCTCAGAGTGATTGGAAAGGCTGTTGGCAGCAGGCAGTTCTCTGGGTTCAAGCTGTGGAGCTGTCAGCGGGAATGCAAAGGCCAAGCTGGTGAGCCTTTTGTCCTGGTGCCTTTAGTGTGTGAGCAGTCCCTGGTGCCGTTGTCTTTGGATCCTGAGTGTGGGAGAGGCAAGGCTTAGGATGGTGCGTAGAGCTGAGAAGGAAAGTGCCGAGAGCAGCGTGTGTGCTGCTGCTTTGAGGGGTGCAGTTGAAGTTGTAGGCAGCAAGAGCTTTCTCAGCTGGCCCTTTTGTGAGCTCTGCTTTTGCCAGATGACTTCCATCTTACCCTCTTACCATCTTAGCCTCTCATTTTTGCATATCCCAAACCCCCTTCCAAACATCCAGCAGCTGCTTGTAAAGAAGAAGTCCTAGAACAAAAAGCCAGTGCTGCCTTTCATAGCCCCTTTGCTGTCTATGAAGTAGAGGAAAGAAGCTAGTGAGACGCACTTTCTTTCTCAACTCCATAGAGCGCATCCTTCTCTCAAGGTGGCAGAGTCCTTGGCGGAAGTGAAGCATCTGCAGCTGCAGTTCAGACTGAGAGATGTGCCAGGACAGGAAACATTTGCTGACCTTCCCTGTTCCCTGTGCAACATGATTCTCGCATCCCAGTCACTTTCACATACCTTCGGTATCCCTGAGTCCAAGCAGCTAAAGCTCACAGAGACAGAAGTGTCAGGAAGGAAAACGTTGCAAAAGCACCCCCTTCTCTTATCAGCATATAAATTGTGCACAACAGGCTGCGGCACCGAACCTTCCTTCTCAGATAGACATGCCATCACACTTTTCACTCTTGCAGCTCGGTTGAAAAGCTCCAGCAGCTGCTCCCGCAATAGCAAAAGGTTCTAGAAGTGAAAGCCAGTTTGGGGCTGCACCTTCTCCTTGCCGCATGTAAGCCACACCAAACTCCCTGATGCACTCTGTCCTCCCCTTCTCAAAGGAGTAGACGGTGGCATCAGGACACACCTGTGTCCCAGCAGCTGGGTGCCCAGCCAGGAGCAGGAGCAGGGCTGGGGCTGCTCCCAAAGTTGCCCCGCCCCAATGCCAGAGCCGGACATATGCTGAGGGGGGGCTGGATCAGGCTTTATTGTCCAGCTGCATGCCAGGAGTGAGCACAAAATCTACCTGCATTCTCTGCAGCATGCCATCCTGGAGCAGAGCCATTGCCAAAGGAAGCCGTGAGCCCGTGCCAAGCCAGTGCCGGAGTGGGATCCTAGCAGCACCTGTGGAAGCCGGGAGAGAGGAGCCCACCTGGAGCAGGTTCGTGCAGGATTAATCATCCCGTGGCTTCCCACCAGGGTCCTGTTGCTTCCAAAAGGCCCCACAGTGTCACTGTGGCCCCTCGGTTCCACCAGGTTCCATAGCGTCACTGTGGTGCCCAGGGTTCCGTCAGCTTCGCCAGCATCCCCACGGTCTGCAGAGCTCCCCGAGCTTCTGTGGTGTCACAGTGGAGGCAGGGTTGCATCAGGTTCCATAGCATCAGCACGGTCTCCAGGGCTCCCAGAGGTTCTGTGGTGTCACAGTGGAGGCAGGGTTGCATCAGGTTCCATAGCATCACCACAGTCTCCAGGGCTCCCTGAGCTTCTGTGGTGTCACAGTGGAGGCAGGGTTGCATCAGGTTCCATAGCATCAGCACGGTCTCCAGGGCTCCCAGAGGTTCTGTGGTGTCACAGAGGAGGCAGGGTTGCCTCAGGTTCCATAGCATCACCACGGTCTCCAGGGCTCCCTGAGCTTCTGTGGTGTCACAGAGGAGGCAGGGTTGCATCAGGTTCAATAGCATCAGCACGGTCTCCAGGGCTCCCCTGAGCTTCTGTGGTGGTGTCACAGAGGAGCCAGGCTTCCTTGTAGTTCCCCAGCATCACAAAGGCTCTCCTGGGAGCCACGGGTCACAAAGCACCGTGGGCTCTGTGCAGCCCCGCTGTGTCACAATGGCCGCTGGCTTCCACGAGCCCCCGCAGTGTCCCAGTGGGCCCCGTGGCTTTAGGAGTGGGTGGCTGGGAGTTGGTGCCAGCGGCTGGGGGAGCAGCAGCAGGGACTGTGTGTGGACAGTGCCATGGCCACTTGTGTGGCCACTGGTGTCTCTGTGCCAGGCACAGCCGTGGTGTGTAACACCGGCTCTGGGTCCTTTGGCTGTGCAGGTGGCAGTCACGGCCTGGAGCAGGGCTGCTCCCGGGGGACAGCCTGGGGCAGGAGGCTGCTGGAGATTCATTCCCCACACTCCTTGTCATGAGGTGCTCAGAGTGATTGGAAAGGCTGTTGGCAGCAGGCAGTTCTCTGGGTTCAAGCTGTGGAGCTGTCAGCGGGAATGCAAAGGCCAAGCTGGTGAGCCTTTTGTCCTGGTGCCTTTAGTGTGTGAGCAGTCCCTGGTGCCGTTGTCTTTGGATCCTGAGTGTGGGAGAGGCAAGGCTTAGGATGGTGCGTAGAGCTGAGAAGGAAAGTGCCGAGAGCAGCGTGTGTGCTGCTGCTTTGAGGGGTGCAGTTGAAGTTGTAGGCAGCAAGAGCTTTCTCAGCTGGCCCTTTTGTGAGCTCTGCTTTTGCCAGATGACTTCCATCTTACCCTCTTACCATCTTAGCCTCTCATTTTTGCATATCCCAAACCCCCTTCCAAACATCCAGCAGCTGCTTGTAAAGAAGAAGTCCTAGAACAAAAAGCCAGTGCTGCCTTTCATAGCCCCTTTGCTGTCTATGAAGTAGAGGAAAGAAGCTAGTGAGACGCACTTTCTTTCTCAACTCCATAGAGCGCATCCTTCTCTCAAGGTGGCAGAGTCCTTGGCGGAAGTGAAGCATCTGCAGCTGCAGTTCAGACTGAGAGATGTGCCAGGACAGGAAACATTTGCTGACCTTCCCTGTTCCCTGTGCAACATGATTCTCGCATCCCAGTCACTTTCACATACCTTCGGTATCCCTGAGTCCAAGCAGCTAAAGCTCACAGAGACAGAAGTGTCAGGAAGGAAAACGTTGCAAAAGCACCCCCTTCTCTTATCAGCATATAAATTGTGCACAACAGGCTGCGGCACCGAACCTTCCTTCTCAGATAGACATGCCATCACACTTTTCACTCTTGCAGCTCGGTTGAAAAGCTCCAGCAGCTGCTCCCGCAATAGCAAAAGGTTCTAGAAGTGAAAGCCAGTTTGGGGCTGCACCTTCTCCTTGCCGCATGTAAGCCACACCAAACTCCCTGATGCACTCTGTCCTCCCCTTCTCAAAGGAGTAGACGGTGGCATCAGGACACACCTGTGTCCCAGCAGCTGGGTGGCCAGCCGGGAGCAGGAGCAGGGCTGGGGCTGCTCCCAAAGTTGCCCCGCCCCAATGCCAGAGCCGGACATATGCTGAGGGGGGGCTGGATCAGGCTTTATTGTCCAGCTGCATGCCAGGAGTGAGCACAAAATCTACCTGCATTCTCTGCAGCATGCCATCCTGGAGCAGAGCCATTGCCAAAGGAAGCTGTGAGCCCGTGCCAAGCCAGTGCCGGAGTGGGATCCTAGCAGCACCTGTGGAAGCCGGGAGAGAGGAGCCCACCTGGAGCAGGTTCGTGCAGGATTAATCATCCCGTGGCTTCCCACCAGGGTCCTGTTGCTTCCAAAAGGCCCCACAGTGTCACTGTGGCCCCTCGGTTCCACCAGGTTCCATAGCGTCACTGTGGTGCCCAGGGTTCCGTCAGCTTCGCCAGCATCCCCACGGTCTGCAGAGCTCCCCGAGCTTCTGTGGTGTCACAGTGGAGGCAGGGTTGCATCAGGTTCCATAGCATCAGCACGGTCTCCAGGGCTCCCAGAGGTTCTGTGGTGTCACAGAGGAGGCAGGGTTGCATCAGGTTCCATAGCATCAGCACGGTCTCCAGGGCTCCAAGAGCTTCTGTGGTGTCACAGAGGAGGCAGGGTTGCATCAGGTTCAATAGCATCAGCACGGTCTCCAGGGCTCCCCTGAGCTTCTGTGGTGGTGTCACAGAGGAGCCAGGCTTCCTTGTAGTTCCCCAGCATCACAAAGGCTCTCCTGGGAGCCACGGGTCACAAAGCACCGTGGGCTCTGTGCAGCCCCGCTGTGTCACAATGGCCGCTGGCTTCCACGAGCCCCCGCAGTGTCCCAGTGGGCCCCGTGGCTTTAGGAGTGGGTGGCTGGGAGTTGGTGCCAGCGGCTGGGGGAGCAGCAGCAGGGACTGTGTGTGGACAGTGCCATGGCCACTTGTGTGGCCACTGGTGTCTCTGTGCCAGGCACAGCCGTGGTGTGTAACACCGGCTCTGGGTCCTTTGGCTGTGCAGGTGGCAGTCACAGCCTGGAGCAGGGCTGCTCCCGGGGGACAGCCTGGGGCAGGAGGCTGCTGGAGATTCATTCCCCACACTCCTTGTCATGAGGTGCTCAGAGTGATTGGAAAGGCTGTTGGCAGCAGGCAGTTCTCTGGGTTCAAGCTGTGGAGCTGTCAGCGGGAATGCAAAGGCCAAGCTGGTGAGCCTTTTGTCCTGGTGCCTTTAGTGTGTGAGCAGTCCCTGGTGCCGTTGTCTTTGGATCCTGAGTGTGGGAGAGGCAAGGCTTAGGATGGTGCGTAGAGCTGAGAAGGAAAGTGCCGAGAGCAGCATGTGTGCTGCTGCTTTGAGGGGTGCAGTTGAAGTTGTAGGCAGCAAGAGCTTTCTCAGCTGGCCCTTTTGTGAGCTCTGCTTTTGCCAGATGACTTCCATCTTACCCTCTTACCATCTTAGCCTCTCATTTTTGCATATCCCAAACCCCCTTCCAAACATCCAGCAGCTGCTTGTAAAGAAGAAGTCCTAGAACAAAAAGCCAGTGCTGCCTTTCATAGCCCCTTTGCTGTCTATGAAGTAGAGGAAAGAAGCTAGTGAGACGCACTTTCTTTCTCAACTCCATAGAGCGCATCCTTCTCTCAAGGTGGCAGAGTCCTTGGCAGAAGTGAAGCATCTGCAGCTGCAGTTCAGACTGAGAGATGTGCCAGGACAGGAAACATTTGCTGACCTTCCCTGTTCCCTGTGCAACATGATTCTCGCATCCCAGTCACTTTCACATACCTTCGGTATCCCTGAGTCCAAGCAGCTAAAGCTCACAGAGACAGAAGTGTCAGGAAGGAAAACGTTGCAAAAGCACCCCCTTCTCTTATCAGCATATAAATTGTGCACAACAGGCTGCGGCACCGAACCTTCCTTCTCAGATAGACATGCCATCACACTTTTCACTCTTGCAGCTCGGTTGAAAAGCTCCAGCAGCTGCTCCCGCAATAGCAAAAGGTTCTAGAAGTGAAAGCCAGTTTGGGGCTGCACCTTCTCCTTGCCGCATGTAAGCCACACCAAACTCCCTGATGCACTCTGTCCTCCCCTTCTCAAAGGAGTAGACGGTGGCATCAGGACACACCTGTGTCCCAGCAGCTGGGTGGCCAGCCGGGAGCAGGAGCAGGGCTGGGGCTGCTCCCAAAGTTGCCCCGCCCCAATGCCAGAGCCGGACATATGCTGAGGGGGGGCTGGATCAGGCTTTATTGTCCAGCTGCATGCCAGGAGTGAGCACAAAATCTACCTGCATTCTCTGCAGCATGCCATCCTGGAGCAGAGCCATTGCCAAAGGAAGCCGTGAGCCCGTGCCAAGCCAGTGCCGGAGTGGGATCCTAGCAGCACCTGTGGAAGCCGGGAGAGAGGAGCCCACCTGGAGCAGGTTCGTGCAGGATTAATCATCCCGTGGCTTCCCACCAGGGTCCTGTTGCTTCCAAAAGGCCCCACAGTGTCACTGTGGCCCCTCGGTTCCACCAGGTTCCATAGCGTCACTGTGGTGCCCAGGGTTCCGTCAGCTTCGCCAGCATCCCCACGGTCTGCAGAGCTCCCCGAGCTTCTGTGGTGTCACAGTGGAGGCAGGGTTGCATCAGGTTCCATAGCATCAGCACGGTCTCCAGGGCTCCCAGAGGTTCTGTGGTGTCACAGTGGAGGCAGGGTTGCATCAGGTTCCATAGCATCACCACAGTCTCCAGGGCTCCCTGAGCTTCTGTGGTGTCACAGTGGAGGCAGGGTTGCATCAGGTTCCATAGCATCAGCACGGTCTCCAGGGCTCCCAGAGGTTCTGTGGTGTCACAGAGGAGGCAGGGTTGCCTCAGGTTCCATAGCATCAGCACGGTCTCCAGGGCTCCAAGAGCTTCTGTGGTGTCACAGAGGAGGCAGGGTTGCATCAGGTTCAATAGCATCAGCACGGTCTCCAGGGCTCCCCTGAGCTTCTGTGGTGGTGTCACAGAGGAGCCAGGCTTCCTTGTAGTTCCCCAGCATCACAAAGGCTCTCCTGGGAGCCACGGGTCACAAAGCACCGTGGGCTCTGTGCAGCCCCGCTGTGTCACAATGGCCGCTGGCTTCCACGAGCCCCCGCAGTGTCCCAGTGGGCCCCGTGGCTTTAGGAGTGGGTGGCTGGGAGTTGGTGCCAGCGGCTGGGGGAGCAGCAGCAGGGACTGTGTGTGGACAGTGCCATGGCCACTTGTGTGGCCACTGGTGTCTCTGTGCCAGGCACAGCCGTGGTGTGTAACACCGGCTCTGGGTCCTTTGGCTGTGCAGGTGGCAGTCACGGCCTGGAGCAGGGCTGCTCCCGGGGGACAGCCTGGGGCAGGAGGCTGCTGGAGATTCATTCCCCACACTCCTTGTCATGAGGTGCTCAGAGTGATTGGAAAGGCTGTTGGCAGCAGGCAGTTCTCTGGGTTCAAGCTGTGGAGCTGTCAGCGGGAATGCAAAGGCCAAGCTGGTGAGCCTTTTGTCCTGGTGCCTTTAGTGTGTGAGCAGTCCCTGGTGCCGTTGTCTTTGGATCCTGAGTGTGGGAGAGGCAAGGCTTAGGATGGTGCGTAGAGCTGAGAAGGAAAGTGCCGAGAGCAGCGTGTGTGCTGCTGCTTTGAGGGGTGCAGTTGAAGTTGTAGGCAGCAAGAGCTTTCTCAGCTGGCCCTTTTGTGAGCTCTGCTTTTGCCAGATGACTTCCATCTTACCCTCTTACCATCTTAGCCTCTCATTTTTGCATATCCCAAACCCCCTTCCAAACATCCAGCAGCTGCTTGTAAAGAAGAAGTCCTAGAACAAAAAGCCAGTGCTGCCTTTCATAGCCCCTTTGCTGTCTATGAAGTAGAGGAAAGAAGCTAGTGAGACGCACTTTCTTTCTCAACTCCATAGAGCGCATCCTTCTCTCAAGGTGGCAGAGTCCTTGGCGGAAGTGAAGCATCTGCAGCTGCAGTTCAGACTGAGAGATGTGCCAGGACAGGAAACATTTGCTGACCTTCCCTGTTCCCTGTGCAACATGATTCTCGCATCCCAGTCACTTTCACATACCTTCGGTATCCCTGAGTCCAAGCAGCTAAAGCTCACAGAGACAGAAGTGTCAGGAAGGAAAACGTTGCAAAAGCACCCCCTTCTCTTATCAGCATATAAATTGTGCACAACAGGCTGCGGCACCGAACCTTCCTTCTCAGATAGACATGCCATCACACTTTTCACTCTTGCAGCTCGGTTGAAAAGCTCCAGCAGCTGCTCCCGCAATAGCAAAAGGTTCTAGAAGTGAAAGCCAGTTTGGGGCTGCACCTTCTCCTTGCCGCATGTAAGCCACACCAAACTCCCTGATGCACTCTGTCCTCCCCTTCTCAAAGGAGTAGACGGTGGCATCAGGACACACCTGTGTCCCAGCAGCTGGGTGGCCAGCCGGGAGCAGGAGCAGGGCTGGGGCTGCTCCCAAAGTTGCCCCGCCCCAATGCCAGAGCCGGACATATGCTGAGGGGGGGCTGGATCAGGCTTTATTGTCCAGCTGCATGCCAGGAGTGAGCACAAAATCTACCTGCATTCTCTGCAGCATGCCATCCTGGAGCAGAGCCATTGCCAAAGGAAGCCGTGAGCCCGTGCCAAGCCAGTGCCGGAGTGGGATCCTAGCAGCACCTGTGGAAGCCGGGAGAGAGGAGCCCACCTGGAGCAGGTTCGTGCAGGATTAATCATCCCGTGGCTTCCCACCAGGGTCCTGTTGCTTCCAAAAGGCCCCACAGTGTCACTGTGGCCCCTCGGTTCCACCAGGTTCCATAGCGTCACTGTGGTGCCCAGGGTTCCGTCAGCTTCGCCAGCATCCCCACGGTCTGCAGAGCTCCCCGAGCTTCTGTGGTGTCACAGTGGAGGCAGGGTTGCATCAGGTTCCATAGCATCAGCACGGTCTCCAGGGCTCCCAGAGGTTCTGTGGTGTCACAGAGGAGGCAGGGTTGCATCAGGTTCCATAGCATCAGCACGGTCTCCAGGGCTCCAAGAGCTTCTGTGGTGTCACAGAGGAGGCAGGGTTGCATCAGGTTCAATAGCATCAGCACGGTCTCCAGGGCTCCCCTGAGCTTCTGTGGTGGTGTCACAGAGGAGCCAGGCTTCCTTGTAGTTCCCCAGGATCACAAAGGCTCTCCTGGGAGCCACGGGTCACAAAGCACCGTGGGCTCTGTGCAGCCCCGCTGTGTCACAATGGCCGCTGGCTTCCACGAGCCCCCGCAGTGTCCCAGTGGGCCCCGTGGCTTTAGGAGTGGGTGGCTGGGAGTTGGTGCCAGCGGCTGGGGGAGCAGCAGCAGGGACTGTGTGTGGACAGTGCCATGGCCACTTGTGTGGCCACTGGTGTCTCTGTGCCAGGCACAGCCGTGGTGTGTAACACCGGCTCTGGGTCCTTTGGCTGTGCAGGTGGCAGTCACAGCCTGGAGCAGGGCTGCTCCCGGGGGACAGCCTGGGGCAGGAGGCTGCTGGAGATTCATTCCCCACACTCCTTGTCATGAGGTGCTCAGAGTGATTGGAAAGGCTGTTGGCAGCAGGCAGTTCTCTGGGTTCAAGCTGTGGAGCTGTCAGCGGGAATGCAAAGGCCAAGCTGGTGAGCCTTTTGTCCTGGTGCCTTTAGTGTGTGAGCAGTCCCTGGTGCCGTTGTCTTTGGATCCTGAGTGTGGGAGAGGCAAGGCTTAGGATGGTGCGTAGAGCTGAGAAGGAAAGTGCCGAGAGCAGCATGTGTGCTGCTGCTTTGAGGGGTGCAGTTGAAGTTGTAGGCAGCAAGAGCTTTCTCAGCTGGCCCTTTTGTGAGCTCTGCTTTTGCCAGATGACTTCCATCTTACCCTCTTACCATCTTAGCCTCTCATTTTTGCATATCCCAAACCCCCTTCCAAACATCCAGCAGCTGCTTGTAAAGAAGAAGTCCTAGAACAAAAAGCCAGTGCTGCCTTTCATAGCCCCTTTGCTGTCTATGAAGTAGAGGAAAGAAGCTAGTGAGACGCACTTTCTTTCTCAACTCCATAGAGCGCATCCTTCTCTCAAGGTGGCAGAGTCCTTGGCAGAAGTGAAGCATCTGCAGCTGCAGTTCAGACTGAGAGATGTGCCAGGACAGGAAACATTTGCTGACCTTCCCTGTTCCCTGTGCAACATGATTCTCGCATCCCAGTCACTTTCACATACCTTCGGTATCCCTGAGTCCAAGCAGCTAAAGCTCACAGAGACAGAAGTGTCAGGAAGGAAAACGTTGCAAAAGCACCCCCTTCTCTTATCAGCATATAAATTGTGCACAACAGGCTGCGGCACCGAACCTTCCTTCTCAGATAGACATGCCATCACACTTTTCACTCTTGCAGCTCGGTTGAAAAGCTCCAGCAGCTGCTCCCGCAATAGCAAAAGGTTCTAGAAGTGAAAGCCAGTTTGGGGCTGCACCTTCTCCTTGCCGCATGTAAGCCACACCAAACTCCCTGATGCACTCTGTCCTCCCCTTCTCAAAGGAGTAGACGGTGGCATCAGGACACACCTGTGTCCCAGCAGCTGGGTGCCCAGCCGGGAGCAGGAGCAGGGCTGGGGCTGCTCCCAAAGTTGCCCCGCCCCAATGCCAGAGCCGGACATATGCTGAGGGGGGGCTGGATCAGGCTTTATTGTCCAGCTGCATGCCAGGAGTGAGCACAAAATCTACCTGCATTCTCTGCAGCATGCCATCCTGGAGCAGAGCCATTGCCAAAGGAAGCCGTGAGCCCGTGCCAAGCCAGTGCCGGAGTGGGATCCTAGCAGCACCTGTGGAAGCCGGGAGAGAGGAGCCCACCTGGAGCAGGTTCGTGCAGGATTAATCATCCCGTGGCTTCCCACCAGGGTCCTGTTGCTTCCAAAAGGCCCCACAGTGTCACTGTGGCCCCTCGGTTCCACCAGGTTCCATAGCGTCACTGTGGTGCCCAGGGTTCCGTCAGCTTCGCCAGCATCCCCACGGTCTGCAGAGCTCCCCGAGCTTCTGTGGTGTCACAGTGGAGGCAGGGTTGCATCAGGTTCCATAGCATCAGCACGGTCTCCAGGGCTCCCAGAGGTTCTGTGGTGTCACAGTGGAGGCAGGGTTGCATCAGGTTCCATAGCATCACCACAGTCTCCAGGGCTCCCTGAGCTTCTGTGGTGTCACAGTGGAGGCAGGGTTGCATCAGGTTCCATAGCATCAGCACGGTCTCCAGGGCTCCCAGAGGTTCTGTGGTGTCACAGAGGAGGCAGGGTTGCATCAGGTTCCATAGCATCACCACGGTCTCCAGGGCTCCAAGAGCTTCTGTGGTGTCACAGAGGAGGCAGGGTTGCATCAGGTTCAATAGCATCAGCACGGTCTCCAGGGCTCCCCTGAGCTTCTGTGGTGGTGTCACAGAGGAGCCAGGCTTCCTTGTAGTTCCCCAGCATCACAAAGGCTCTCCTGGGAGCCACGGGTCACAAAGCACCGTGGGCTCTGTGCAGCCCCGCTGTGTCACAATGGCCGCTGGCTTCCACGAGCCCCCGCAGTGTCCCAGTGGGCCCCGTGGCTTTAGGAGTGGGTGGCTGGGAGTTGGTGCCAGCGGCTGGGGGAGCAGCAGCAGGGACTGTGTGTGGACAGTGCCATGGCCACTTGTGTGGCCACTGGTGTCTCTGTGCCAGGCACAGCCGTGGTGTGTAACACCGGCTCTGGGTCCTTTGGCTGTGCAGGTGGCAGTCACGGCCTGGAGCAGGGCTGCTCCCGGGGGACAGCCTGGGGCAGGAGGCTGCTGGAGATTCATTCCCCACACTCCTTGTCATGAGGTGCTCAGAGTGATTGGAAAGGCTGTTGGCAGCAGGCAGTTCTCTGGGTTCAAGCTGTGGAGCTGTCAGCGGGAATGCAAAGGCCAAGCTGGTGAGCCTTTTGTCCTGGTGCCTTTAGTGTGTGAGCAGTCCCTGGTGCCGTTGTCTTTGGATCCTGAGTGTGGGAGAGGCAAGGCTTAGGATGGTGCGTAGAGCTGAGAAGGAAAGTGCCGAGAGCAGCGTGTGTGCTGCTGCTTTGAGGGGTGCAGTTGAAGTTGTAGGCAGCAAGAGCTTTCTCAGCTGGCCCTTTTGTGAGCTCTGCTTTTGCCAGATGACTTCCATCTTACCCTCTTACCATCTTAGCCTCTCATTTTTGCATATCCCAAACCCCCTTCCAAACATCCAGCAGCTGCTTGTAAAGAAGAAGTCCTAGAACAAAAAGCCAGTGCTGCCTTTCATAGCCCCTTTGCTGTCTATGAAGTAGAGGAAAGAAGCTAGTGAGACGCACTTTCTTTCTCAACTCCATAGAGCGCATCCTTCTCTCAAGGTGGCAGAGTCCTTGGCGGAAGTGAAGCATCTGCAGCTGCAGTTCAGACTGAGAGATGTGCCAGGACAGGAAACATTTGCTGACCTTCCCTGTTCCCTGTGCAACATGATTCTCGCATCCCAGTCACTTTCACATACCTTCGGTATCCCTGAGTCCAAGCAGCTAAAGCTCACAGAGACAGAAGTGTCAGGAAGGAAAACGTTGCAAAAGCACCCCCTTCTCTTATCAGCATATAAATTGTGCACAACAGGCTGCGGCACCGAACCTTCCTTCTCAGATAGACATGCCATCACACTTTTCACTCTTGCAGCTCGGTTGAAAAGCTCCAGCAGCTGCTCCCGCAATAGCAAAAGGTTCTAGAAGTGAAAGCCAGTTTGGGGCTGCACCTTCTCCTTGCCGCATGTAAGCCACACCAAACTCCCTGATGCACTCTGTCCTCCCCTTCTCAAAGGAGTAGACGGTGGCATCAGGACACACCTGTGTCCCAGCAGCTGGGTGGCCAGCCGGGAGCAGGAGCAGGGCTGGGGCTGCTCCCAAAGTTGCCCCGCCCCAATGCCAGAGCCGGACATATGCTGAGGGGGGGCTGGATCAGGCTTTATTGTCCAGCTGCATGCCAGGAGTGAGCACAAAATCTACCTGCATTCTCTGCAGCATGCCATCCTGGAGCAGAGCCATTGCCAAAGGAAGCCGTGAGCCCGTGCCAAGCCAGTGCCGGAGTGGGATCCTAGCAGCACCTGTGGAAGCCGGGAGAGAGGAGCCCACCTGGAGCAGGTTCGTGCAGGATTAATCATCCCGTGGCTTCCCACCAGGGTCCTGTTGCTTCCAAAAGGCCCCACAGTGTCACTGTGGCCCCTCGGTTCCACCAGGTTCCATAGCGTCACTGTGGTGCCCAGGGTTCCGTCAGCTTCGCCAGCATCCCCACGGTCTGCAGAGCTCCCCGAGCTTCTGTGGTGTCACAGTGGAGGCAGGGTTGCATCAGGTTCCATAGCATCAGCACGGTCTCCAGGGCTCCCAGAGGTTCTGTGGTGTCACAGAGGAGGCAGGGTTGCATCAGGTTCCATAGCATCAGCACGGTCTCCAGGGCTCCAAGAGCTTCTGTGGTGTCACAGAGGAGGCAGGGTTGCATCAGGTTCAATAGCATCAGCACGGTCTCCAGGGCTCCCCTGAGCTTCTGTGGTGGTGTCACAGAGGAGCCAGGCTTCCTTGTAGTTCCCCAGGATCACAAAGGCTCTCCTGGGAGCCACGGGTCACAAAGCACCGTGGGCTCTGTGCAGCCCCGCTGTGTCACAATGGCCGCTGGCTTCCACGAGCCCCCGCAGTGTCCCAGTGGGCCCCGTGGCTTTAGGAGTGGGTGGCTGGGAGTTGGTGCCAGCGGCTGGGGGAGCAGCAGCAGGGACTGTGTGTGGACAGTGCCATGGCCACTTGTGTGGCCACTGGTGTCTCTGTGCCAGGCACAGCCGTGGTGTGTAACACCGGCTCTGGGTCCTTTGGCTGTGCAGGTGGCAGTCACAGCCTGGAGCAGGGCTGCTCCCGGGGGACAGCCTGGGGCAGGAGGCTGCTGGAGATTCATTCCCCACACTCCTTGTCATGAGGTGCTCAGAGTGATTGGAAAGGCTGTTGGCAGCAGGCAGTTCTCTGGGTTCAAGCTGTGGAGCTGTCAGCGGGAATGCAAAGGCCAAGCTGGTGAGCCTTTTGTCCTGGTGCCTTTAGTGTGTGAGCAGTCCCTGGTGCCGTTGTCTTTGGATCCTGAGTGTGGGAGAGGCAAGGCTTAGGATGGTGCGTAGAGCTGAGAAGGAAAGTGCCGAGAGCAGCATGTGTGCTGCTGCTTTGAGGGGTGCAGTTGAAGTTGTAGGCAGCAAGAGCTTTCTCAGCTGGCCCTTTTGTGAGCTCTGCTTTTGCCAGATGACTTCCATCTTACCCTCTTACCATCTTAGCCTCTCATTTTTGCATATCCCAAACCCCCTTCCAAACATCCAGCAGCTGCTTGTAAAGAAGAAGTCCTAGAACAAAAAGCCAGTGCTGCCTTTCATAGCCCCTTTGCTGTCTATGAAGTAGAGGAAAGAAGCTAGTGAGACGCACTTTCTTTCTCAACTCCATAGAGCGCATCCTTCTCTCAAGGTGGCAGAGTCCTTGGCAGAAGTGAAGCATCTGCAGCTGCAGTTCAGACTGAGAGATGTGCCAGGACAGGAAACATTTGCTGACCTTCCCTGTTCCCTGTGCAACATGATTCTCGCATCCCAGTCACTTTCACATACCTTCGGTATCCCTGAGTCCAAGCAGCTAAAGCTCACAGAGACAGAAGTGTCAGGAAGGAAAACGTTGCAAAAGCACCCCCTTCTCTTATCAGCATATAAATTGTGCACAACAGGCTGCGGCACCGAACCTTCCTTCTCAGATAGACATGCCATCACACTTTTCACTCTTGCAGCTCGGTTGAAAAGCTCCAGCAGCTGCTCCCGCAATAGCAAAAGGTTCTAGAAGTGAAAGCCAGTTTGGGGCTGCACCTTCTCCTTGCCGCATGTAAGCCACACCAAACTCCCTGATGCACTCTGTCCTCCCCTTCTCAAAGGAGTAGACGGTGGCATCAGGACACACCTGTGTCCCAGCAGCTGGGTGCCCAGCCGGGAGCAGGAGCAGGGCTGGGGCTGCTCCCAAAGTTGCCCCGCCCCAATGCCAGAGCCGGACATATGCTGAGGGGGGGCTGGATCAGGCTTTATTGTCCAGCTGCATGCCAGGAGTGAGCACAAAATCTACCTGCATTCTCTGCAGCATGCCATCCTGGAGCAGAGCCATTGCCAAAGGAAGCCGTGAGCCCGTGCCAAGCCAGTGCCGGAGTGGGATCCTAGCAGCACCTGTGGAAGCCGGGAGAGAGGAGCCCACCTGGAGCAGGTTCGTGCAGGATTAATCATCCCGTGGCTTCCCACCAGGGTCCTGTTGCTTCCAAAAGGCCCCACAGTGTCACTGTGGCCCCTCGGTTCCACCAGGTTCCATAGCGTCACTGTGGTGCCCAGGGTTCCGTCAGCTTCGCCAGCATCCCCACGGTCTGCAGAGCTCCCCGAGCTTCTGTGGTGTCACAGTGGAGGCAGGGTTGCATCAGGTTCCATAGCATCAGCACGGTCTCCAGGGCTCCCAGAGGTTCTGTGGTGTCACAGTGGAGGCAGGGTTGCATCAGGTTCCATAGCATCACCACAGTCTCCAGGGCTCCCTGAGCTTCTGTGGTGTCACAGTGGAGGCAGGGTTGCATCAGGTTCCATAGCATCAGCACGGTCTCCAGGGCTCCCAGAGGTTCTGTGGTGTCACAGAGGAGGCAGGGTTGCCTCAGGTTCCATAGCATCACCACGGTCTCCAGGGCTCCAAGAGCTTCTGTGGTGTCACAGAGGAGGCAGGGTTGCATCAGGTTCAATAGCATCAGCACGGTCTCCAGGGCTCCCCTGAGCTTCTGTGGTGGTGTCACAGAGGAGCCAGGCTTCCTTGTAGTTCCCCAGCATCACAAAGGCTCTCCTGGGAGCCACGGGTCACAAAGCACCGTGGGCTCTGTGCAGCCCCGCTGTGTCACAATGGCCGCTGGCTTCCACGAGCCCCCGCAGTGTCCCAGTGGGCCCCGTGGCTTTAGGAGTGGGTGGCTGGGAGTTGGTGCCAGCGGCTGGGGGAGCAGCAGCAGGGACTGTGTGTGGACAGTGCCATGGCCACTTGTGTGGCCACTGGTGTCTCTGTGCCAGGCACAGCCGTGGTGTGTAACACCGGCTCTGGGTCCTTTGGCTGTGCAGGTGGCAGTCACGGCCTGGAGCAGGGCTGCTCCCGGGGGACAGCCTGGGGCAGGAGGCTGCTGGAGATTCATTCCCCACACTCCTTGTCATGAGGTGCTCAGAGTGATTGGAAAGGCTGTTGGCAGCAGGCAGTTCTCTGGGTTCAAGCTGTGGAGCTGTCAGCGGGAATGCAAAGGCCAAGCTGGTGAGCCTTTTGTCCTGGTGCCTTTAGTGTGTGAGCAGTCCCTGGTGCCGTTGTCTTTGGATCCTGAGTGTGGGAGAGGCAAGGCTTAGGATGGTGCGTAGAGCTGAGAAGGAAAGTGCCGAGAGCAGCGTGTGTGCTGCTGCTTTGAGGGGTGCAGTTGAAGTTGTAGGCAGCAAGAGCTTTCTCAGCTGGCCCTTTTGTGAGCTCTGCTTTTGCCAGATGACTTCCATCTTACCCTCTTACCATCTTAGCCTCTCATTTTTGCATATCCCAAACCCCCTTCCAAACATCCAGCAGCTGCTTGTAAAGAAGAAGTCCTAGAACAAAAAGCCAGTGCTGCCTTTCATAGCCCCTTTGCTGTCTATGAAGTAGAGGAAAGAAGCTAGTGAGACGCACTTTCTTTCTCAACTCCATAGAGCGCATCCTTCTCTCAAGGTGGCAGAGTCCTTGGCGGAAGTGAAGCATCTGCAGCTGCAGTTCAGACTGAGAGATGTGCCAGGACAGGAAACATTTGCTGACCTTCCCTGTTCCCTGTGCAACATGATTCTCGCATCCCAGTCACTTTCACATACCTTCGGTATCCCTGAGTCCAAGCAGCTAAAGCTCACAGAGACAGAAGTGTCAGGAAGGAAAACGTTCCAAAAGCACCCCCTTCTCTTATCAGCATATAAATTGTGCACAACAGGCTGCGGCACCGAACCTTCCTTCTCAGATAGACATGCCATCACACTTTTCACTCTTGCAGCTCGGTTGAAAAGCTCCAGCAGCTGCTCCCGCAATAGCAAAAGGTTCTAGAAGTGAAAGCCAGTTTGGGGCTGCACCTTCTCCTTGCCGCATGTAAGCCACACCAAACTCCCTGATGCACTCTGTCCTCCCCTTCTCAAAGGAGTAGACGGTGGCATCAGGACACACCTGTGTCCCAGCAGCTGGGTGCCCAGCCAGGAGCAGGAGCAGGGCTGGGGCTGCTCCCAAAGTTGCCCCGCCCCAATGCCAGAGCCGGACATATGCTGAGGGGGGGCTGGATCAGGCTTTATTGTCCAGCTGCATGCCAGGAGTGAGCACAAAATCTACCTGCATTCTCTGCAGCATGCCATCCTGGAGCAGAGCCATTGCCAAAGGAAGCCGTGAGCCCGTGCCAAGCCAGTGCCGGAGTGGGATCCTAGCAGCACCTGTGGAAGCCGGGAGAGAGGAGCCCACCTGGAGCAGGTTCGTGCAGGATTAATCATCCCGTGGCTTCCCACCAGGGTCCTGTTGCTTCCAAAAGGCCCCACAGTGTCACTGTGGCCCCTCGGTTCCACCAGGTTCCATAGCGTCACTGTGGTGCCCAGGGTTCCGTCAGCTTCGCCAGCATCCCCACGGTCTGCAGAGCTCCCCGAGCTTCTGTGGTGTCACAGTGGAGGCAGGGTTGCATCAGGTTCCATAGCATCAGCACGGTCTCCAGGGCTCCCAGAGGTTCTGTGGTGTCACAGTGGAGGCAGGGTTGCATCAGGTTCCATAGCATCACCACAGTCTCCAGGGCTCCCTGAGCTTCTGTGGTGTCACAGTGGAGGCAGGGTTGCATCAGGTTCCATAGCATCAGCACGGTCTCCAGGGCTCCCAGAGGTTCTGTGGTGTCACAGAGGAGGCAGGGTTGCCTCAGGTTCCATAGCATCACCACGGTCTCCAGGGCTCCAAGAGCTTCTGTGGTGTCACAGAGGAGGCAGGGTTGCATCAGGTTCAATAGCATCAGCACGGTCTCCAGGGCTCCCCTGAGCTTCTGTGGTGGTGTCACAGAGGAGCCAGGCTTCCTTGTAGTTCCCCAGCATCACAAAGGCTCTCCTGGGAGCCACGGGTCACAAAGCACCGTGGGCTCTGTGCAGCCCCGCTGTGTCACAATGGCCGCTGGCTTCCACGAGCCCCCGCAGTGTCCCAGTGGGCCCCGTGGCTTTAGGAGTGGGTGGCTGGGAGTTGGTGCCAGCGGCTGGGGGAGCAGCAGCAGGGACTGTGTGTGGACAGTGCCATGGCCACTTGTGTGGCCACTGGTGTCTCTGTGCCAGGCACAGCCGTGGTGTGTAACACCGGCTCTGGGTCCTTTGGCTGTGCAGGTGGCAGTCACGGCCTGGAGCAGGGCTGCTCCCGGGGGACAGCCTGGGGCAGGAGGCTGCTGGAGATTCATTCCCCACACTCCTTGTCATGAGGTGCTCAGAGTGATTGGAAAGGCTGTTGGCAGCAGGCAGTTCTCTGGGTTCAAGCTGTGGAGCTGTCAGCGGGAATGCAAAGGCCAAGCTGGTGAGCCTTTTGTCCTGGTGCCTTTAGTGTGTGAGCAGTCCCTGGTGCCGTTGTCTTTGGATCCTGAGTGTGGGAGAGGCAAGGCTTAGGATGGTGCGTAGAGCTGAGAAGGAAAGTGCCGAGAGCAGCGTGTGTGCTGCTGCTTTGAGGGGTGCAGTTGAAGTTGTAGGCAGCAAGAGCTTTCTCAGCTGGCCCTTTTGTGAGCTCTGCTTTTGCCAGATGACTTCCATCTTACCCTCTTACCATCTTAGCCTCTCATTTTTGCATATCCCAAACCCCCTTCCAAACATCCAGCAGCTGCTTGTAAAGAAGAAGTCCTAGAACAAAAAGCCAGTGCTGCCTTTCATAGCCCCTTTGCTGTCTATGAAGTAGAGGAAAGAAGCTAGTGAGACGCACTTTCTTTCTCAACTCCATAGAGCGCATCCTTCTCTCAAGGTGGCAGAGTCCTTGGCGGAAGTGAAGCATCTGCAGCTGCAGTTCAGACTGAGAGATGTGCCAGGACAGGAAACATTTGCTGACCTTCCCTGTTCCCTGTGCAACATGATTCTCGCATCCCAGTCACTTTCACATACCTTCGGTATCCCTGAGTCCAAGCAGCTAAAGCTCACAGAGACAGAAGTGTCAGGAAGGAAAACGTTGCAAAAGCACCCCCTTCTCTTATCAGCATATAAATTGTGCACAACAGGCTGCGGCACCGAACCTTCCTTCTCAGATAGACATGCCATCACACTTTTCACTCTTGCAGCTCGGTTGAAAAGCTCCAGCAGCTGCTCCCGCAATAGCAAAAGGTTCTAGAAGTGAAAGCCAGTTTGGGGCTGCACCTTCTCCTTGCCGCATGTAAGCCACACCAAACTCCCTGATGCACTCTGTCCTCCCCTTCTCAAAGGAGTAGACGGTGGCATCAGGACACACCTGTGTCCCAGCAGCTGGGTGGCCAGCCGGGAGCAGGAGCAGGGCTGGGGCTGCTCCCAAAGTTGCCCCGCCCCAATGCCAGAGCCGGACATATGCTGAGGGGGGGCTGGATCAGGCTTTATTGTCCAGCTGCATGCCAGGAGTGAGCACAAAATCTACCTGCATTCTCTGCAGCATGCCATCCTGGAGCAGAGCCATTGCCAAAGGAAGCTGTGAGCCCGTGCCAAGCCAGTGCCGGAGTGGGATCCTAGCAGCACCTGTGGAAGCCGGGAGAGAGGAGCCCACCTGGAGCAGGTTCGTGCAGGATTAATCATCCCGTGGCTTCCCACCAGGGTCCTGTTGCTTCCAAAAGGCCCCACAGTGTCACTGTGGCCCCTCGGTTCCACCAGGTTCCATAGCGTCACTGTGGTGCCCAGGGTTCCGTCAGCTTCGCCAGCATCCCCACGGTCTGCAGAGCTCCCCGAGCTTCTGTGGTGTCACAGTGGAGGCAGGGTTGCATCAGGTTCCATAGCATCAGCACGGTCTCCAGGGCTCCCAGAGGTTCTGTGGTGTCACAGAGGAGGCAGGGTTGCATCAGGTTCCATAGCATCAGCACGGTCTCCAGGGCTCCAAGAGCTTCTGTGGTGTCACAGAGGAGGCAGGGTTGCATCAGGTTCAATAGCATCAGCACGGTCTCCAGGGCTCCCCTGAGCTTCTGTGGTGGTGTCACAGAGGAGCCAGGCTTCCTTGTAGTTCCCCAGCATCACAAAGGCTCTCCTGGGAGCCACGGGTCACAAAGCACCGTGGGCTCTGTGCAGCCCCGCTGTGTCACAATGGCCGCTGGCTTCCACGAGCCCCCGCAGTGTCCCAGTGGGCCCCGTGGCTTTAGGAGTGGGTGGCTGGGAGTTGGTGCCAGCGGCTGGGGGAGCAGCAGCAGGGACTGTGTGTGGACAGTGCCATGGCCACTTGTGTGGCCACTGGTGTCTCTGTGCCAGGCACAGCCGTGGTGTGTAACACCGGCTCTGGGTCCTTTGGCTGTGCAGGTGGCAGTCACAGCCTGGAGCAGGGCTGCTCCCGGGGGACAGCCTGGGGCAGGAGGCTGCTGGAGATTCATTCCCCACACTCCTTGTCATGAGGTGCTCAGAGTGATTGGAAAGGCTGTTGGCAGCAGGCAGTTCTCTGGGTTCAAGCTGTGGAGCTGTCAGCGGGAATGCAAAGGCCAAGCTGGTGAGCCTTTTGTCCTGGTGCCTTTAGTGTGTGAGCAGTCCCTGGTGCCGTTGTCTTTGGATCCTGAGTGTGGGAGAGGCAAGGCTTAGGATGGTGCGTAGAGCTGAGAAGGAAAGTGCCGAGAGCAGCATGTGTGCTGCTGCTTTGAGGGGTGCAGTTGAAGTTGTAGGCAGCAAGAGCTTTCTCAGCTGGCCCTTTTGTGAGCTCTGCTTTTGCCAGATGACTTCCATCTTACCCTCTTACCATCTTAGCCTCTCATTTTTGCATATCCCAAACCCCCTTCCAAACATCCAGCAGCTGCTTGTAAAGAAGAAGTCCTAGAACAAAAAGCCAGTGCTGCCTTTCATAGCCCCTTTGCTGTCTATGAAGTAGAGGAAAGAAGCTAGTGAGACGCACTTTCTTTCTCAACTCCATAGAGCGCATCCTTCTCTCAAGGTGGCAGAGTCCTTGGCAGAAGTGAAGCATCTGCAGCTGCAGTTCAGACTGAGAGATGTGCCAGGACAGGAAACATTTGCTGACCTTCCCTGTTCCCTGTGCAACATGATTCTCGCATCCCAGTCACTTTCACATACCTTCGGTATCCCTGAGTCCAAGCAGCTAAAGCTCACAGAGACAGAAGTGTCAGGAAGGAAAACGTTGCAAAAGCACCCCCTTCTCTTATCAGCATATAAATTGTGCACAACAGGCTGCGGCACCGAACCTTCCTTCTCAGATAGACATGCCATCACACTTTTCACTCTTGCAGCTCGGTTGAAAAGCTCCAGCAGCTGCTCCCGCAATAGCAAAAGGTTCTAGAAGTGAAAGCCAGTTTGGGGCTGCACCTTCTCCTTGCCGCATGTAAGCCACACCAAACTCCCTGATGCACTCTGTCCTCCCCTTCTCAAAGGAGTAGACGGTGGCATCAGGACACACCTGTGTCCCAGCAGCTGGGTGGCCAGCCGGGAGCAGGAGCAGGGCTGGGGCTGCTCCCAAAGTTGCCCCGCCCCAATGCCAGAGCCGGACATATGCTGAGGGGGGGCTGGATCAGGCTTTATTGTCCAGCTGCATGCCAGGAGTGAGCACAAAATCTACCTGCATTCTCTGCAGCATGCCATCCTGGAGCAGAGCCATTGCCAAAGGAAGCCGTGAGCCCGTGCCAAGCCAGTGCCGGAGTGGGATCCTAGCAGCACCTGTGGAAGCCGGGAGAGAGGAGCCCACCTGGAGCAGGTTCGTGCAGGATTAATCATCCCGTGGCTTCCCACCAGGGTCCTGTTGCTTCCAAAAGGCCCCACAGTGTCACTGTGGCCCCTCGGTTCCACCAGGTTCCATAGCGTCACTGTGGTGCCCAGGGTTCCGTCAGCTTCGCCAGCATCCCCACGGTCTGCAGAGCTCCCCGAGCTTCTGTGGTGTCACAGTGGAGGCAGGGTTGCATCAGGTTCCATAGCATCAGCACGGTCTCCAGGGCTCCCAGAGGTTCTGTGGTGTCACAGTGGAGGCAGGGTTGCATCAGGTTCCATAGCATCACCACAGTCTCCAGGGCTCCCTGAGCTTCTGTGGTGTCACAGTGGAGGCAGGGTTGCATCAGGTTCCATAGCATCAGCACGGTCTCCAGGGCTCCCAGAGGTTCTGTGGTGTCACAGAGGAGGCAGGGTTGCCTCAGGTTCCATAGCATCAGCACGGTCTCCAGGGCTCCAAGAGCTTCTGTGGTGTCACAGAGGAGGCAGGGTTGCATCAGGTTCAATAGCATCAGCACGGTCTCCAGGGCTCCCCTGAGCTTCTGTGGTGGTGTCACAGAGGAGCCAGGCTTCCTTGTAGTTCCCCAGCATCACAAAGGCTCTCCTGGGAGCCACGGGTCACAAAGCACCGTGGGCTCTGTGCAGCCCCGCTGTGTCACAATGGCCGCTGGCTTCCACGAGCCCCCGCAGTGTCCCAGTGGGCCCCGTGGCTTTAGGAGTGGGTGGCTGGGAGTTGGTGCCAGCGGCTGGGGGAGCAGCAGCAGGGACTGTGTGTGGACAGTGCCATGGCCACTTGTGTGGCCACTGGTGTCTCTGTGCCAGGCACAGCCGTGGTGTGTAACACCGGCTCTGGGTCCTTTGGCTGTGCAGGTGGCAGTCACGGCCTGGAGCAGGGCTGCTCCCGGGGGACAGCCTGGGGCAGGAGGCTGCTGGAGATTCATTCCCCACACTCCTTGTCATGAGGTGCTCAGAGTGATTGGAAAGGCTGTTGGCAGCAGGCAGTTCTCTGGGTTCAAGCTGTGGAGCTGTCAGCGGGAATGCAAAGGCCAAGCTGGTGAGCCTTTTGTCCTGGTGCCTTTAGTGTGTGAGCAGTCCCTGGTGCCGTTGTCTTTGGATCCTGAGTGTGGGAGAGGCAAGGCTTAGGATGGTGCGTAGAGCTGAGAAGGAAAGTGCCGAGAGCAGCGTGTGTGCTGCTGCTTTGAGGGGTGCAGTTGAAGTTGTAGGCAGCAAGAGCTTTCTCAGCTGGCCCTTTTGTGAGCTCTGCTTTTGCCAGATGACTTCCATCTTACCCTCTTACCATCTTAGCCTCTCATTTTTGCATATCCCAAACCCCCTTCCAAACATCCAGCAGCTGCTTGTAAAGAAGAAGTCCTAGAACAAAAAGCCAGTGCTGCCTTTCATAGCCCCTTTGCTGTCTATGAAGTAGAGGAAAGAAGCTAGTGAGACGCACTTTCTTTCTCAACTCCATAGAGCGCATCCTTCTCTCAAGGTGGCAGAGTCCTTGGCGGAAGTGAAGCATCTGCAGCTGCAGTTCAGACTGAGAGATGTGCCAGGACAGGAAACATTTGCTGACCTTCCCTGTTCCCTGTGCAACATGATTCTCGCATCCCAGTCACTTTCACATACCTTCGGTATCCCTGAGTCCAAGCAGCTAAAGCTCACAGAGACAGAAGTGTCAGGAAGGAAAACGTTGCAAAAGCACCCCCTTCTCTTATCAGCATATAAATTGTGCACAACAGGCTGCGGCACCGAACCTTCCTTCTCAGATAGACATGCCATCACACTTTTCACTCTTGCAGCTCGGTTGAAAAGCTCCAGCAGCTGCTCCCGCAATAGCAAAAGGTTCTAGAAGTGAAAGCCAGTTTGGGGCTGCACCTTCTCCTTGCCGCATGTAAGCCACACCAAACTCCCTGATGCACTCTGTCCTCCCCTTCTCAAAGGAGTAGACGGTGGCATCAGGACACACCTGTGTCCCAGCAGCTGGGTGGCCAGCCGGGAGCAGGAGCAGGGCTGGGGCTGCTCCCAAAGTTGCCCCGCCCCAATGCCAGAGCCGGACATATGCTGAGGGGGGGCTGGATCAGGCTTTATTGTCCAGCTGCATGCCAGGAGTGAGCACAAAATCTACCTGCATTCTCTGCAGCATGCCATCCTGGAGCAGAGCCATTGCCAAAGGAAGCCGTGAGCCCGTGCCAAGCCAGTGCCGGAGTGGGATCCTAGCAGCACCTGTGGAAGCCGGGAGAGAGGAGCCCACCTGGAGCAGGTTCGTGCAGGATTAATCATCCCGTGGCTTCCCACCAGGGTCCTGTTGCTTCCAAAAGGCCCCACAGTGTCACTGTGGCCCCTCGGTTCCACCAGGTTCCATAGCGTCACTGTGGTGCCCAGGGTTCCGTCAGCTTCGCCAGCATCCCCACGGTCTGCAGAGCTCCCCGAGCTTCTGTGGTGTCACAGTGGAGGCAGGGTTGCATCAGGTTCCATAGCATCAGCACGGTCTCCAGGGCTCCCAGAGGTTCTGTGGTGTCACAGAGGAGGCAGGGTTGCATCAGGTTCCATAGCATCAGCACGGTCTCCAGGGCTCCAAGAGCTTCTGTGGTGTCACAGAGGAGGCAGGGTTGCATCAGGTTCAATAGCATCAGCACGGTCTCCAGGGCTCCCCTGAGCTTCTGTGGTGGTGTCACAGAGGAGCCAGGCTTCCTTGTAGTTCCCCAGGATCACAAAGGCTCTCCTGGGAGCCACGGGTCACAAAGCACCGTGGGCTCTGTGCAGCCCCGCTGTGTCACAATGGCCGCTGGCTTCCACGAGCCCCCGCAGTGTCCCAGTGGGCCCCGTGGCTTTAGGAGTGGGTGGCTGGGAGTTGGTGCCAGCGGCTGGGGGAGCAGCAGCAGGGACTGTGTGTGGACAGTGCCATGGCCACTTGTGTGGCCACTGGTGTCTCTGTGCCAGGCACAGCCGTGGTGTGTAACACCGGCTCTGGGTCCTTTGGCTGTGCAGGTGGCAGTCACAGCCTGGAGCAGGGCTGCTCCCGGGGGACAGCCTGGGGCAGGAGGCTGCTGGAGATTCATTCCCCACACTCCTTGTCATGAGGTGCTCAGAGTGATTGGAAAGGCTGTTGGCAGCAGGCAGTTCTCTGGGTTCAAGCTGTGGAGCTGTCAGCGGGAATGCAAAGGCCAAGCTGGTGAGCCTTTTGTCCTGGTGCCTTTAGTGTGTGAGCAGTCCCTGGTGCCGTTGTCTTTGGATCCTGAGTGTGGGAGAGGCAAGGCTTAGGATGGTGCGTAGAGCTGAGAAGGAAAGTGCCGAGAGCAGCATGTGTGCTGCTGCTTTGAGGGGTGCAGTTGAAGTTGTAGGCAGCAAGAGCTTTCTCAGCTGGCCCTTTTGTGAGCTCTGCTTTTGCCAGATGACTTCCATCTTACCCTCTTACCATCTTAGCCTCTCATTTTTGCATATCCCAAACCCCCTTCCAAACATCCAGCAGCTGCTTGTAAAGAAGAAGTCCTAGAACAAAAAGCCAGTGCTGCCTTTCATAGCCCCTTTGCTGTCTATGAAGTAGAGGAAAGAAGCTAGTGAGACGCACTTTCTTTCTCAACTCCATAGAGCGCATCCTTCTCTCAAGGTGGCAGAGTCCTTGGCAGAAGTGAAGCATCTGCAGCTGCAGTTCAGACTGAGAGATGTGCCAGGACAGGAAACATTTGCTGACCTTCCCTGTTCCCTGTGCAACATGATTCTCGCATCCCAGTCACTTTCACATACCTTCGGTATCCCTGAGTCCAAGCAGCTAAAGCTCACAGAGACAGAAGTGTCAGGAAGGAAAACGTTGCAAAAGCACCCCCTTCTCTTATCAGCATATAAATTGTGCACAACAGGCTGCGGCACCGAACCTTCCTTCTCAGATAGACATGCCATCACACTTTTCACTCTTGCAGCTCGGTTGAAAAGCTCCAGCAGCTGCTCCCGCAATAGCAAAAGGTTCTAGAAGTGAAAGCCAGTTTGGGGCTGCACCTTCTCCTTGCCGCATGTAAGCCACACCAAACTCCCTGATGCACTCTGTCCTCCCCTTCTCAAAGGAGTAGACGGTGGCATCAGGACACACCTGTGTCCCAGCAGCTGGGTGCCCAGCCGGGAGCAGGAGCAGGGCTGGGGCTGCTCCCAAAGTTGCCCCGCCCCAATGCCAGAGCCGGACATATGCTGAGGGGGGGCTGGATCAGGCTTTATTGTCCAGCTGCATGCCAGGAGTGAGCACAAAATCTACCTGCATTCTCTGCAGCATGCCATCCTGGAGCAGAGCCATTGCCAAAGGAAGCCGTGAGCCCGTGCCAAGCCAGTGCCGGAGTGGGATCCTAGCAGCACCTGTGGAAGCCGGGAGAGAGGAGCCCACCTGGAGCAGGTTCGTGCAGGATTAATCATCCCGTGGCTTCCCACCAGGGTCCTGTTGCTTCCAAAAGGCCCCACAGTGTCACTGTGGCCCCTCGGTTCCACCAGGTTCCATAGCGTCACTGTGGTGCCCAGGGTTCCGTCAGCTTCGCCAGCATCCCCACGGTCTGCAGAGCTCCCCGAGCTTCTGTGGTGTCACAGTGGAGGCAGGGTTGCATCAGGTTCCATAGCATCAGCACGGTCTCCAGGGCTCCCAGAGGTTCTGTGGTGTCACAGTGGAGGCAGGGTTGCATCAGGTTCCATAGCATCACCACAGTCTCCAGGGCTCCCTGAGCTTCTGTGGTGTCACAGTGGAGGCAGGGTTGCATCAGGTTCCATAGCATCAGCACGGTCTCCAGGGCTCCCAGAGGTTCTGTGGTGTCACAGAGGAGGCAGGGTTGCCTCAGGTTCCATAGCATCACCACGGTCTCCAGGGCTCCAAGAGCTTCTGTGGTGTCACAGAGGAGGCAGGGTTGCATCAGGTTCAATAGCATCAGCACGGTCTCCAGGGCTCCCCTGAGCTTCTGTGGTGGTGTCACAGAGGAGCCAGGCTTCCTTGTAGTTCCCCAGCATCACAAAGGCTCTCCTGGGAGCCACGGGTCACAAAGCACCGTGGGCTCTGTGCAGCCCCGCTGTGTCACAATGGCCGCTGGCTTCCACGAGCCCCCGCAGTGTCCCAGTGGGCCCCGTGGCTTTAGGAGTGGGTGGCTGGGAGTTGGTGCCAGCGGCTGGGGGAGCAGCAGCAGGGACTGTGTGTGGACAGTGCCATGGCCACTTGTGTGGCCACTGGTGTCTCTGTGCCAGGCACAGCCGTGGTGTGTAACACCGGCTCTGGGTCCTTTGGCTGTGCAGGTGGCAGTCACGGCCTGGAGCAGGGCTGCTCCCGGGGGACAGCCTGGGGCAGGAGGCTGCTGGAGATTCATTCCCCACACTCCTTGTCATGAGGTGCTCAGAGTGATTGGAAAGGCTGTTGGCAGCAGGCAGTTCTCTGGGTTCAAGCTGTGGAGCTGTCAGCGGGAATGCAAAGGCCAAGCTGGTGAGCCTTTTGTCCTGGTGCCTTTAGTGTGTGAGCAGTCCCTGGTGCCGTTGTCTTTGGATCCTGAGTGTGGGAGAGGCAAGGCTTAGGATGGTGCGTAGAGCTGAGAAGGAAAGTGCCGAGAGCAGCGTGTGTGCTGCTGCTTTGAGGGGTGCAGTTGAAGTTGTAGGCAGCAAGAGCTTTCTCAGCTGGCCCTTTTGTGAGCTCTGCTTTTGCCAGATGACTTCCATCTTACCCTCTTACCATCTTAGCCTCTCATTTTTGCATATCCCAAACCCCCTTCCAAACATCCAGCAGCTGCTTGTAAAGAAGAAGTCCTAGAACAAAAAGCCAGTGCTGCCTTTCATAGCCCCTTTGCTGTCTATGAAGTAGAGGAAAGAAGCTAGTGAGACGCACTTTCTTTCTCAACTCCATAGAGCGCATCCTTCTCTCAAGGTGGCAGAGTCCTTGGCGGAAGTGAAGCATCTGCAGCTGCAGTTCAGACTGAGAGATGTGCCAGGACAGGAAACATTTGCTGACCTTCCCTGTTCCCTGTGCAACATGATTCTCGCATCCCAGTCACTTTCACATACCTTCGGTATCCCTGAGTCCAAGCAGCTAAAGCTCACAGAGACAGAAGTGTCAGGAAGGAAAACGTTCCAAAAGCACCCCCTTCTCTTATCAGCATATAAATTGTGCACAACAGGCTGCGGCACCGAACCTTCCTTCTCAGATAGACATGCCATCACACTTTTCACTCTTGCAGCTCGGTTGAAAAGCTCCAGCAGCTGCTCCCGCAATAGCAAAAGGTTCTAGAAGTGAAAGCCAGTTTGGGGCTGCACCTTCTCCTTGCCGCATGTAAGCCACACCAAACTCCCTGATGCACTCTGTCCTCCCCTTCTCAAAGGAGTAGACGGTGGCATCAGGACACACCTGTGTCCCAGCAGCTGGGTGCCCAGCCGGGAGCAGGAGCAGGGCTGGGGCTGCTCCCAAAGTTGCCCCGCCCCAATGCCAGAGCCGGACATATGCTGAGGGGGGGCTGGATCAGGCTTTATTGTCCAGCTGCATGCCAGGAGTGAGCACAAAATCTACCTGCATTCTCTGCAGCATGCCATCCTGGAGCAGAGCCATTGCCAAAGGAAGCCGTGAGCCCGTGCCAAGCCAGTGCCGGAGTGGGATCCTAGCAGCACCTGTGGAAGCCGGGAGAGAGGAGCCCACCTGGAGCAGGTTCGTGCAGGATTAATCATCCCGTGGCTTCCCACCAGGGTCCTGTTGCTTCCAAAAGGCCCCACAGTGTCACTGTGGCCCCTCGGTTCCACCAGGTTCCATAGCGTCACTGTGGTGCCCAGGGTTCCGTCAGCTTCGCCAGCATCCCCACGGTCTGCAGAGCTCCCCGAGCTTCTGTGGTGTCACAGTGGAGGCAGGGTTGCATCAGGTTCCATAGCATCAGCACGGTCTCCAGGGCTCCCAGAGGTTCTGTGGTGTCACAGTGGAGGCAGGGTTGCATCAGGTTCCATAGCATCACCACAGTCTCCAGGGCTCCCTGAGCTTCTGTGGTGTCACAGTGGAGGCCGGGTTGCATCAGGTTCCATAGCATCAGCACGGTCTCCAGGGCTCCCAGAGGTTCTGTGGTGTCACAGAGGAGGCAGGGTTGCATCAGGTTCCATAGCATCCCCACGGTCTGCAGAGCTCCCCGAGCTTCTGTGGTGTCACAGTGGAGGCAGGGTTGCATCAGGTTCCATAGCATCACCACGGTCTCCAGGGCTCCCAGAGGTTCTGTGGTGTCACAGAGGAGGCAGGGTTGCATCAGGTTCCATAGCATCAGCACGGTCTCCAGGGCTCCAAGAGCTTCTGTGGTGTCACAGAGGAGGCAGGGTTGCATCAGGTTCAATAGCATCAGCACGGTCTCCAGGGCTCCCCTGAGCTTCTGTGGTGGTGTCACAGAGGAGCCAGGCTTCCTTGTAGTTCCCCAGGATCACAAAGGCTCTCCTGGGAGCCACGGGTCACAAAGCACCGTGGGCTCTGTGCAGCCCCGCTGTGTCACAATGGCCGCTGGCTTCCACGAGCCCCCGCAGTGTCCCAGTGGGCCCCGTGGCTTTAGGAGTGGGTGGCTGGGAGTTGGTGCCAGCGGCTGGGGGAGCAGCAGCAGGGACTGTGTGTGGACAGTGCCATGGCCACTTGTGTGGCCACTGGTGTCTCTGTGCCAGGCACAGCCGTGGTGTGTAACACCGGCTCTGGGTCCTTTGGCTGTGCAGGTGGCAGTCACGGCCTGGAGCAGGGCTGCTCCCGGGGGACAGCCTGGGGCAGGAGGCTGCTGGAGATTCATTCCCCACACTCCTTGTCATGAGGTGCTCAGAGTGATTGGAAAGGCTGTTGGCAGCAGGCAGTTCTCTGGGTTCAAGCTGTGGAGCTGTCAGCGGGAATGCAAAGGCCAAGCTGGTGAGCCTTTTGTCCTGGTGCCTTTAGTGTGTGAGCAGTCCCTGGTGCCGTTGTCTTTGGATCCTGAGTGTGGGAGAGGCAAGGCTTAGGATGGTGCGTAGAGCTGAGAAGGAAAGTGCCGAGAGCAGCATGTGTGCTGCTGCTTTGAGGGGTGCAGTTGAAGTTGTAGGCAGCAAGAGCTTTCTCAGCTGGCCCTTTTGTGAGCTCTGCTTTTGCCAGATGACTTCCATCTTACCCTCTTACCATCTTAGCCTCTCATTTTTGCATATCCCAAACCCCCTTCCAAACATCCAGCAGCTGCTTGTAAAGAAGAAGTCCTAGAACAAAAAGCCAGTGCTGCCTTTCATAGCCCCTTTGCTGTCTATGAAGTAGAGGAAAGAAGCTAGTGAGACGCACTTTCTTTCTCAACTCCATAGAGCGCATCCTTCTCTCAAGGTGGCAGAGTCCTTGGCAGAAGTGAAGCATCTGCAGCTGCAGTTCAGACTGAGAGATGTGCCAGGACAGGAAACATTTGCTGACCTTCCCTGTTCCCTGTGCAACATGATTCTCGCATCCCAGTCACTTTCACATACCTTCGGTATCCCTGAGTCCAAGCAGCTAAAGCTCACAGAGACAGAAGTGTCAGGAAGGAAAACGTTCCAAAAGCACCCCCTTCTCTTATCAGCATATAAATTGTGCACAACAGGCTGCGGCACCGAACCTTCCTTCTCAGATAGACATGCCATCACACTTTTCACTCTTGCAGCTCGGTTGAAAAGCTCCAGCAGCTGCTCCCGCAATAGCAAAAGGTTCTAGAAGTGAAAGCCAGTTTGGGGCTGCACCTTCTCCTTGCCGCATGTAAGCCACACCAAACTCCCTGATGCACTCTGTCCTCCCCTTCTCAAAGGAGTAGACGGTGGCATCAGGACACACCTGTGTCCCAGCAGCTGGGTGCCCAGCCGGGAGCAGGAGCAGGGCTGGGGCTGCTCCCAAAGTTGCCCCGCCCCAATGCCAGAGCCGGACATATGCTGAGGGGGGGCTGGATCAGGCTTTATTGTCCAGCTGCATGCCAGGAGTGAGCACAAAATCTACCTGCATTCTCTGCAGCATGCCATCCTGGAGCAGAGCCATTGCCAAAGGAAGCCGTGAGCCCGTGCCAAGCCAGTGCCGGAGTGGGATCCTAGCAGCACCTGTGGAAGCCGGGAGAGAGGAGCCCACCTGGAGCAGGTTCGTGCAGGATTAATCATCCCGTGGCTTCCCACCAGGGTCCTGTTGCTTCCAAAAGGCCCCACAGTGTCACTGTGGCCCCTCGGTTCCACCAGGTTCCATAGCGTCACTGTGGTGCCCAGGGTTCCGTCAGCTTCGCCAGCATCCCCACGGTCTGCAGAGCTCCCCGAGCTTCTGTGGTGTCACAGTGGAGGCAGGGTTGCATCAGGTTCCATAGCATCAGCACGGTCTCCAGGGCTCCCAGAAGTTCTGTGGTGTCACAGAGGAGGCAGGGTTGCATCAGGTTCCATAGCATCAGCACGGTCTCCAGGGCTCCAAGAGCTTCTGTGGTGTCACAGAGGAGGCAGGGTTGCATCAGGTTCAATAGCATCAGCACGGTCTCCAGGGCTCCCCTGAGCTTCTGTGGTGGTGTCACAGAGGAGCCAGGCTTCCTTGTAGTTCCCCAGCATCACAAAGGCTCTCCTGGGAGCCACGGGTCACAAAGCACCGTGGGCTCTGTGCAGCCCCGCTGTGTCACAATGGCCGCTGGCTTCCACGAGCCCCCGCAGTGTCCCAGTGGGCCCCGTGGCTTTAGGAGTGGGTGGCTGGGAGTTGGTGCCAGCGGCTGGGGGAGCAGCAGCAGGGACTGTGTGTGGACAGTGCCATGGCCACTTGTGTGGCCACTGGTGTCTCTGTGCCAGGCACAGCCGTGGTGTGTAACACCGGCTCTGGGTCCTTTGGCTGTGCAGGTGGCAGTCACAGCCTGGAGCAGGGCTGCTCCCGGGGGACAGCCTGGGGCAGGAGGCTGCTGGAGATTCATTCCCCACACTCCTTGTCATGAGGTGCTCAGAGTGATTGGAAAGGCTGTTGGCAGCAGGCAGTTCTCTGGGTTCAAGCTGTGGAGCTGTCAGCGGGAATGCAAAGGCCAAGCTGGTGAGCCTTTTGTCCTGGTGCCTTTAGTGTGTGAGCAGTCCCTGGTGCCGTTGTCTTTGGATCCTGAGTGTGGGAGAGGCAAGGCTTAGGATGGTGCGTAGAGCTGAGAAGGAAAGTGCCGAGAGCAGCATGTGTGCTGCTGCTTTGAGGGGTGCAGTTGAAGTTGTAGGCAGCAAGAGCTTTCTCAGCTGGCCCTTTTGTGAGCTCTGCTTTTGCCAGATGACTTCCATCTTACCCTCTTACCATCTTAGCCTCTCATTTTTGCATATCCCAAACCCCCTTCCAAACATCCAGCAGCTGCTTGTAAAGAAGAAGTCCTAGAACAAAAAGCCAGTGCTGCCTTTCATAGCCCCTTTGCTGTCTATGAAGTAGAGGAAAGAAGCTAGTGAGACGCACTTTCTTTCTCAACTCCATAGAGCGCATCCTTCTCTCAAGGTGGCAGAGTCCTTGGCGGAAGTGAAGCATCTGCAGCTGCAGTTCAGACTGAGAGATGTGCCAGGACAGGAAACATTTGCTGACCTTCCCTGTTCCCTGTGCAACATGATTCTCGCATCCCAGTCACTTTCACACACCTTCGGTACCCCTGAGTCCAAGCAGCTAAAGCTCACAGAGACAGAAGTGTCAGGAAGGAAAACGTTGCAAAAGCACCCCCTTCTCTTATCAGCATATAAATTGTGCACAACAGGCTGCGGCACCGAACCTTCCTTCTCAGATAGACATGCCATCACACTTTTCACTCTTGCAGCTCGGTTGAAAAGCTCCAGCAGCTGCTCCCGCAATAGCAAAAGGTTCTAGAAGTGAAAGCCAGTTTGGGGCTGCACCTTCTCCTTGCCGCATGTAAGCCACACCAAACTCCCTGATGCACTCTGTCCTCCCCTTCTCAAAGGAGTAGACGGTGGCATCAGGACACACCTGTGTCCCAGCAGCTGGGTGGCCAGCCGGGAGCAGGAGCAGGGCTGGGGCTGCTCCCAAAGTTGCCCCGCCCCAATGCCAGAGCCGGACATATGCTGAGGGGGGGCTGGATCAGGCTTTATTGTCCAGCTGCATGCCAGGAGTGAGCACAAAATCTACCTGCATTCTCTGCAGCATGCCATCCTGGAGCAGAGCCATTGCCAAAGGAAGCCGTGAGCCCGTGCCAAGCCAGTGCCGGAGTGGGATCCTAGCAGCACCTGTGGAAGCCGGGAGAGAGGAGCCCACCTGGAGCAGGTTCGTGCAGGATTAATCATCCCGTGGCTTCCCACCAGGGTCCTGTTGCTTCCAAAAGGCCCCACAGTGTCACTGTGGCCCCTCGGTTCCACCAGGTTCCATAGCGTCACTGTGGTGCCCAGGGTTCCGTCAGCTTCGCCAGCATCCCCACGGTCTGCAGAGCTCCCCGAGCTTCTGTGGTGTCACAGTGGAGGCAGGGTTGCATCAGGTTCCATAGCATCAGCACGGTCTCCAGGGCTCCCAGAGGTTCTGTGGTGTCACAGTGGAGGCAGGGTTGCATCAGGTTCCATAGCATCACCACAGTCTCCAGGGCTCCCTGAGCTTCTGTGGTGTCACAGTGGAGGCAGGATTGCATCAGGTTCCATAGCATCAGCACGGTCTCCAGGGCTCCCAGAGGTTCTGTGGTGTCACAGAGGAGGCAGGGTTGCCTCAGGTTCCATAGCATCACCACGGTCTCCAGGGCTCCAAGAGCTTCTGTGGTGTCACAGAGGAGGCAGGGTTGCATCAGGTTCAATAGCATCAGCACGGTCTCCAGGGCTCCCCTGAGCTTCTGTGGTGGTGTCACAGAGGAGCCAGGCTTCCTTGTAGTTCCCCAGCATCACAAAGGCTCTCCTGGGAGCCACGGGTCACAAAGCACCGTGGGCTCTGTGCAGCCCCGCTGTGTCACAATGGCCGCTGGCTTCCACGAGCCCCCGCAGTGTCCCAGTGGGCCCCGTGGCTTTAGGAGTGGGTGGCTGGGAGTTGGTGCCAGCGGCTGGGGGAGCAGCAGCAGGGACTGTGTGTGGACAGTGCCATGGCCACTTGTGTGGCCACTGGTGTCTCTGTGCCAGGCACAGCCGTGGTGTGTAACACCGGCTCTGGGTCCTTTGGCTGTGCAGGTGGCAGTCACGGCCTGGAGCAGGGCTGCTCCCGGGGGACAGCCTGGGGCAGGAGGCTGCTGGAGATTCATTCCCCACACTCCTTGTCATGAGGTGCTCAGAGTGATTGGAAAGGCTGTTGGCAGCAGGCAGTTCTCTGGGTTCAAGCTGTGGAGCTGTCAGCGGGAATGCAAAGGCCAAGCTGGTGAGCCTTTTGTCCTGGTGCCTTTAGTGTGTGAGCAGTCCCTGGTGCCGTTGTCTTTGGATCCTGAGTGTGGGAGAGGCAAGGCTTAGGATGGTGCGTAGAGCTGAGAAGGAAAGTGCCGAGAGCAGCGTGTGTGCTGCTGCTTTGAGGGGTGCAGTTGAAGTTGTAGGCAGCAAGAGCTTTCTCAGCTGGCCCTTTTGTGAGCTCTGCTTTTGCCAGATGACTTCCATCTTACCCTCTTACCATCTTAGCCTCTCATTTTTGCATATCCCAAACCCCCTTCCAAACATCCAGCAGCTGCTTGTAAAGAAGAAGTCCTAGAACAAAAAGCCAGTGCTGCCTTTCATAGCCCCTTTGCTGTCTATGAAGTAGAGGAAAGAAGCTAGTGAGACGCACTTTCTTTCTCAACTCCATAGAGCGCATCCTTCTCTCAAGGTGGCAGAGTCCTTGGCGGAAGTGAAGCATCTGCAGCTGCAGTTCAGACTGAGAGATGTGCCAGGACAGGAAACATTTGCTGACCTTCCCTGTTCCCTGTGCAACATGATTCTCGCATCCCAGTCACTTTCACATACCTTCGGTATCCCTGAGTCCAAGCAGCTAAAGCTCACAGAGACAGAAGTGTCAGGAAGGAAAACGTTGCAAAAGCACCCCCTTCTCTTATCAGCATATAAATTGTGCACAACAGGCTGCGGCACCGAACCTTCCTTCTCAGATAGACATGCCATCACACTTTTCACTCTTGCAGCTCGGTTGAAAAGCTCCAGCAGCTGCTCCCGCAATAGCAAAAGGTTCTAGAAGTGAAAGCCAGTTTGGGGCTGCACCTTCTCCTTGCCGCATGTAAGCCACACCAAACTCCCTGATGCACTCTGTCCTCCCCTTCTCAAAGGAGTAGACGGTGGCATCAGGACACACCTGTGTCCCAGCAGCTGGGTGCCCAGCCGGGAGCAGGAGCAGGGCTGGGGCTGCTCCCAAAGTTGCCCCGCCCCAATGCCAGAGCCGGACATATGCTGAGGGGGGGCTGGATCAGGCTTTATTGTCCAGCTGCATGCCAGGAGTGAGCACAAAATCTACCTGCATTCTCTGCAGCATGCCATCCTGGAGCAGAGCCATTGCCAAAGGAAGCCGTGAGCCCGTGCCAAGCCAGTGCCGGAGTGGGATCCTAGCAGCACCTGTGGAAGCCGGGAGAGAGGAGCCCACCTGGAGCAGGTTCGTGCAGGATTAATCATCCCGTGGCTTCCCACCAGGGTCCTGTTGCTTCCAAAAGGCCCCACAGTGTCACTGTGGCCCCTCGGTTCCACCAGGTTCCATAGCGTCACTGTGGTGCCCAGGGTTCCGTCAGCTTCGCCAGCATCCCCACGGTCTGCAGAGCTCCCCGAGCTTCTGTGGTGTCACAGTGGAGGCAGGGTTGCATCAGGTTCCATAGCATCAGCACGGTCTCCAGGGCTCCCAGAGGTTCTGTGGTGTCACAGAGGAGGCAGGGTTGCATCAGGTTCCATAGCATCAGCACGGTCTCCAGGGCTCCAAGAGCTTCTGTGGTGTCACAGAGGAGGCAGGGTTGCATCAGGTTCAATAGCATCAGCACGGTCTCCAGGGCTCCCCTGAGCTTCTGTGGTGGTGTCACAGAGGAGCCAGGCTTCCTTGTAGTTCCCCAGCATCACAAAGGCTCTCCTGGGAGCCACGGGTCACAAAGCACCGTGGGCTCTGTGCAGCCCCGCTGTGTCACAATGGCCGCTGGCTTCCACGAGCCCCCGCAGTGTCCCAGTGGGCCCCGTGGCTTTAGGAGTGGGTGGCTGGGAGTTGGTGCCAGCGGCTGGGGGAGCAGCAGCAGGGACTGTGTGTGGACAGTGCCATGGCCACTTGTGTGGCCACTGGTGTCTCTGTGCCAGGCACAGCCGTGGTGTGTAACACCGGCTCTGGGTCCTTTGGCTGTGCAGGTGGCAGTCACGGCCTGGAGCAGGGCTGCTCCCGGGGGACAGCCTGGGGCAGGAGGCTGCTGGAGATTCATTCCCCACACTCCTTGTCATGAGGTGCTCAGAGTGATTGGAAAGGCTGTTGGCAGCAGGCAGTTCTCTGGGTTCAAGCTGTGGAGCTGTCAGCGGGAATGCAAAGGCCAAGCTGGTGAGCCTTTTGTCCTGGTGCCTTTAGTGTGTGAGCAGTCCCTGGTGCCGTTGTCTTTGGATCCTGAGTGTGGGAGAGGCAAGGCTTAGGATGGTGCGTAGAGCTGAGAAGGAAAGTGCCGAGAGCAGCATGTGTGCTGCTGCTTTGAGGGGTGCAGTTGAAGTTGTAGGCAGCAAGAGCTTTCTCAGCTGGCCCTTTTGTGAGCTCTGCTTTTGCCAGATGACTTCCATCTTACCCTCTTACCATCTTAGCCTCTCATTTTTGCATATCCCAAACCCCCTTCCAAACATCCAGCAGCTGCTTGTAAAGAAGAAGTCCTAGAACAAAAAGCCAGTGCTGCCTTTCATAGCCCCTTTGCTGTCTATGAAGTAGAGGAAAGAAGCTAGTGAGACGCACTTTCTTTCTCAACTCCATAGAGCGCATCCTTCTCTCAAGGTGGCAGAGTCCTTGGCGGAAGTGAAGCATCTGCAGCTGCAGTTCAGACTGAGAGATGTGCCAGGACAGGAAACATTTGCTGACCTTCCCTGTTCCCTGTGCAACATGATTCTCGCATCCCAGTCACTTTCACATACCTTCGGTATCCCTGAGTCCAAGCAGCTAAAGCTCACAGAGACAGAAGTGTCAGGAAGGAAAACGTTGCAAAAGCACCCCCTTCTCTTATCAGCATATAAATTGTGCACAACAGGCTGCGGCACCGAACCTTCCTTCTCAGATAGACATGCCATCACACTTTTCACTCTTGCAGCTCGGTTGAAAAGCTCCAGCAGCTGCTCCCGCAATAGCAAAAGGTTCTAGAAGTGAAAGCCAGTTTGGGGCTGCACCTTCTCCTTGCCGCATGTAAGCCACACCAAACTCCCTGATGCACTCTGTCCTCCCCTTCTCAAAGGAGTAGACGGTGGCATCAGGACACACCTGTGTCCCAGCAGCTGGGTGGCCAGCCGGGAGCAGGAGCAGGGCTGGGGCTGCTCCCAAAGTTGCCCCGCCCCAATGCCAGAGCCGGACATATGCTGAGGGGGGGCTGGATCAGGCTTTATTGTCCAGCTGCATGCCAGGAGTGAGCACAAAATCTACCTGCATTCTCTGCAGCATGCCATCCTGGAGCAGAGCCATTGCCAAAGGAAGCCGTGAGCCCGTGCCAAGCCAGTGCCGGAGTGGGATCCTAGCAGCACCTGTGGAAGCCGGGAGAGAGGAGCCCACCTGGAGCAGGTTCGTGCAGGATTAATCATCCCGTGGCTTCCCACCAGGGTCCTGTTGCTTCCAAAAGGCCCCACAGTGTCACTGTGGCCCCTCGGTTCCACCAGGTTCCATAGCGTCACTGTGGTGCCCAGGGTTCCGTCAGCTTCGCCAGCATCCCCACGGTCTGCAGAGCTCCCCGAGCTTCTGTGGTGTCACAGTGGAGGCAGGGTTGCATCAGGTTCCATAGCATCAGCACGGTCTCCAGGGCTCCCAGAGGTTCTGTGGTGTCACAGAGGAGGCAGGGTTGCATCAGGTTCCATAGCATCAGCACGGTCTCCAGGGCTCCAAGAGCTTCTGTGGTGTCACAGAGGAGGCAGGGTTGCATCAGGTTCAATAGCATCAGCACGGTCTCCAGGGCTCCCCTGAGCTTCTGTGGTGGTGTCACAGAGGAGCCAGGCTTCCTTGTAGTTCCCCAGGATCACAAAGGCTCTCCTGGGAGCCACGGGTCACAAAGCACCGTGGGCTCTGTGCAGCCCCGCTGTGTCACAATGGCCGCTGGCTTCCACGAGCCCCCGCAGTGTCCCAGTGGGCCCCGTGGCTTTAGGAGTGGGTGGCTGGGAGTTGGTGCCAGCGGCTGGGGGAGCAGCAGCAGGGACTGTGTGTGGACAGTGCCATGGCCACTTGTGTGGCCACTGGTGTCTCTGTGCCAGGCACAGCCGTGGTGTGTAACACCGGCTCTGGGTCCTTTGGCTGTGCAGGTGGCAGTCACAGCCTGGAGCAGGGCTGCTCCCGGGGGACAGCCTGGGGCAGGAGGCTGCTGGAGATTCATTCCCCACACTCCTTGTCATGAGGTGCTCAGAGTGATTGGAAAGGCTGTTGGCAGCAGGCAGTTCTCTGGGTTCAAGCTGTGGAGCTGTCAGCGGGAATGCAAAGGCCAAGCTGGTGAGCCTTTTGTCCTGGTGCCTTTAGTGTGTGAGCAGTCCCTGGTGCCGTTGTCTTTGGATCCTGAGTGTGGGAGAGGCAAGGCTTAGGATGGTGCGTAGAGCTGAGAAGGAAAGTGCCGAGAGCAGCATGTGTGCTGCTGCTTTGAGGGGTGCAGTTGAAGTTGTAGGCAGCAAGAGCTTTCTCAGCTGGCCCTTTTGTGAGCTCTGCTTTTGCCAGATGACTTCCATCTTACCCTCTTACCATCTTAGCCTCTCATTTTTGCATATCCCAAACCCCCTTCCAAACATCCAGCAGCTGCTTGTAAAGAAGAAGTCCTAGAACAAAAAGCCAGTGCTGCCTTTCATAGCCCCTTTGCTGTCTATGAAGTAGAGGAAAGAAGCTAGTGAGACGCACTTTCTTTCTCAACTCCATAGAGCGCATCCTTCTCTCAAGGTGGCAGAGTCCTTGGCAGAAGTGAAGCATCTGCAGCTGCAGTTCAGACTGAGAGATGTGCCAGGACAGGAAACATTTGCTGACCTTCCCTGTTCCCTGTGCAACATGATTCTCGCATCCCAGTCACTTTCACATACCTTCGGTATCCCTGAGTCCAAGCAGCTAAAGCTCACAGAGACAGAAGTGTCAGGAAGGAAAACGTTCCAAAAGCACCCCCTTCTCTTATCAGCATATAAATTGTGCACAACAGGCTGCGGCACCGAACCTTCCTTCTCAGATAGACATGCCATCACACTTTTCACTCTTGCAGCTCGGTTGAAAAGCTCCAGCAGCTGCTCCCGCAATAGCAAAAGGTTCTAGAAGTGAAAGCCAGTTTGGGGCTGCACCTTCTCCTTGCCGCATGTAAGCCACACCAAACTCCCTGATGCACTCTGTCCTCCCCTTCTCAAAGGAGTAGACGGTGGCATCAGGACACACCTGTGTCCCAGCAGCTGGGTGCCCAGCCGGGAGCAGGAGCAGGGCTGGGGCTGCTCCCAAAGTTGCCCCGCCCCAATGCCAGAGCCGGACATATGCTGAGGGGGGGCTGGATCAGGCTTTATTGTCCAGCTGCATGCCAGGAGTGAGCACAAAATCTACCTGCATTCTCTGCAGCATGCCATCCTGGAGCAGAGCCATTGCCAAAGGAAGCCGTGAGCCCGTGCCAAGCCAGTGCCGGAGTGGGATCCTAGCAGCACCTGTGGAAGCCGGGAGAGAGGAGCCCACCTGGAGCAGGTTCGTGCAGGATTAATCATCCCGTGGCTTCCCACCAGGGTCCTGTTGCTTCCAAAAGGCCCCACAGTGTCACTGTGGCCCCTCGGTTCCACCAGGTTCCATAGCGTCACTGTGGTGCCCAGGGTTCCGTCAGCTTCGCCAGCATCCCCACGGTCTGCAGAGCTCCCCGAGCTTCTGTGGTGTCACAGTGGAGGCAGGGTTGCATCAGGTTCCATAGCATCAGCACGGTCTCCAGGGCTCCCAGAGGTTCTGTGGTGTCACAGTGGAGGCAGGGTTGCATCAGGTTCCATAGCATCACCACAGTCTCCAGGGCTCCCTGAGCTTCTGTGGTGTCACAGTGGAGGCAGGGTTGCATCAGGTTCCATAGCATCAGCACGGTCTCCAGGGCTCCCAGAGGTTCTGTGGTGTCACAGAGGAGGCAGGGTTGCCTCAGGTTCCATAGCATCACCACGGTCTCCAGGGCTCCAAGAGCTTCTGTGGTGTCACAGAGGAGGCAGGGTTGCATCAGGTTCAATAGCATCAGCACGGTCTCCAGGGCTCCCCTGAGCTTCTGTGGTGGTGTCACAGAGGAGCCAGGCTTCCTTGTAGTTCCCCAGCATCACAAAGGCTCTCCTGGGAGCCACGGGTCACAAAGCACCGTGGGCTCTGTGCAGCCCCGCTGTGTCACAATGGCCGCTGGCTTCCACGAGCCCCCGCAGTGTCCCAGTGGGCCCCGTGGCTTTAGGAGTGGGTGGCTGGGAGTTGGTGCCAGCGGCTGGGGGAGCAGCAGCAGGGACTGTGTGTGGACAGTGCCATGGCCACTTGTGTGGCCACTGGTGTCTCTGTGCCAGGCACAGCCGTGGTGTGTAACACCGGCTCTGGGTCCTTTGGCTGTGCAGGTGGCAGTCACGGCCTGGAGCAGGGCTGCTCCCGGGGGACAGCCTGGGGCAGGAGGCTGCTGGAGATTCATTCCCCACACTCCTTGTCATGAGGTGCTCAGAGTGATTGGAAAGGCTGTTGGCAGCAGGCAGTTCTCTGGGTTCAAGCTGTGGAGCTGTCAGCGGGAATGCAAAGGCCAAGCTGGTGAGCCTTTTGTCCTGGTGCCTTTAGTGTGTGAGCAGTCCCTGGTGCCGTTGTCTTTGGATCCTGAGTGTGGGAGAGGCAAGGCTTAGGATGGTGCGTAGAGCTGAGAAGGAAAGTGCCGAGAGCAGCATGTGTGCTGCTGCTTTGAGGGGTGCAGTTGAAGTTGTAGGCAGCAAGAGCTTTCTCAGCTGGCCCTTTTGTGAGCTCTGCTTTTGCCAGATGACTTCCATCTTACCCTCTTACCATCTTAGCCTCTCATTTTTGCATATCCCAAACCCCCTTCCAAACATCCAGCAGCTGCTTGTAAAGAAGAAGTCCTAGAACAAAAAGCCAGTGCTGCCTTTCATAGCCCCTTTGCTGTCTATGAAGTAGAGGAAAGAAGCTAGTGAGACGCACTTTCTTTCTCAACTCCATAGAGCACATCCTTCTCTCAAGGTGGCAGAGTCCTTGGCAGAAGTGAAGCATCTGCAGCTGCAGTTCAGACTGAGAGATGTGCCAGGACAGGAAACATTTGCTGACCTTCCCTGTTCCCTGTGCAACATGATTCTCGCATCCCAGTCACTTTCACACACCTTCGGTACCCCTGAGTCCAAGCAGCTAAAGCTCACAGAGACAGAAGTGTCAGGAAGGAAAACGTTGCAAAAGCACCCCCTTCTCTTATCAGCATATAAATTGTGCACAACAGGCTGCGGCACCGAACCTTCCTTCTCAGATAGACATGCCATCACACTTTTCACTCTTGCAGCTCGGTTGAAAAGCTCCAGCAGCTGCTCCCGCAATAGCAAAAGGTTCTAGAAGTGAAAGCCAGTTTGGGGCTGCACCTTCTCCTTGCCGCATGTAAGCCACACCAAACTCCCTGATGCACTCTGTCCTCCCCTTCTCAAAGGAGTAGACGGTGGCATCAGGACACACCTGTGTCCCAGCAGCTGGGTGCCCAGCCGGGAGCAGGAGCAGGGCTGGGGCTGCTCCCAAAGTTGCCCCGCCCCAATGCCAGAGCCGGACATATGCTGAGGGGGGGCTGGATCAGGCTTTATTGTCCAGCTGCATGCCAGGAGTGAGCACAAAATCTACCTGCATTCTCTGCAGCATGCCATCCTGGAGCAGAGCCATTGCCAAAGGAAGCCGTGAGCCCGTGCCAAGCCAGTGCCGGAGTGGGATCCTAGCAGCACCTGTGGAAGCCGGGAGAGAGGAGCCCACCTGGAGCAGGTTCGTGCAGGATTAATCATCCCGTGGCTTCCCACCAGGGTCCTGTTGCTTCCAAAAGGCCCCACAGTGTCACTGTGGCCCCTCGGTTCCACCAGGTTCCATAGCGTCACTGTGGTGCCCAGGGTTCCGTCAGCTTCGCCAGCATCCCCACGGTCTGCAGAGCTCCCCGAGCTTCTGTGGTGTCACAGTGGAGGCAGGGTTGCATCAGGTTCCATAGCATCAGCACGGTCTCCAGGGCTCCCAGAGGTTCTGTGGTGTCACAGTGGAGGCAGGGTTGCATCAGGTTCCATAGCATCACCACAGTCTCCAGGGCTCCCTGAGCTTCTGTGGTGTCACAGTGGAGGCAGGATTGCATCAGGTTCCATAGCATCAGCACGGTCTCCAGGGCTCCCAGAGGTTCTGTGGTGTCACAGAGGAGGCAGGGTTGCCTCAGGTTCCATAGCATCACCACGGTCTCCAGGGCTCCAAGAGCTTCTGTGGTGTCACAGAGGAGGCAGGGTTGCATCAGGTTCAATAGCATCAGCACGGTCTCCAGGGCTCCCCTGAGCTTCTGTGGTGGTGTCACAGAGGAGCCAGGCTTCCTTGTAGTTCCCCAGCATCACAAAGGCTCTCCTGGGAGCCACGGGTCACAAAGCACCGTGGGCTCTGTGCAGCCCCGCTGTGTCACAATGGCCGCTGGCTTCCACGAGCCCCCGCAGTGTCCCAGTGGGCCCCGTGGCTTTAGGAGTGGGTGGCTGGGAGTTGGTGCCAGCGGCTGGGGGAGCAGCAGCAGGGACTGTGTGTGGACAGTGCCATGGCCACTTGTGTGGCCACTGGTGTCTCTGTGCCAGGCACAGCCGTGGTGTGTAACACCGGCTCTGGGTCCTTTGGCTGTGCAGGTGGCAGTCACGGCCTGGAGCAGGGCTGCTCCCGGGGGACAGCCTGGGGCAGGAGGCTGCTGGAGATTCATTCCCCACACTCCTTGTCATGAGGTGCTCAGAGTGATTGGAAAGGCTGTTGGCAGCAGGCAGTTCTCTGGGTTCAAGCTGTGGAGCTGTCAGCGGGAATGCAAAGGCCAAGCTGGTGAGCCTTTTGTCCTGGTGCCTTTAGTGTGTGAGCAGTCCCTGGTGCCGTTGTCTTTGGATCCTGAGTGTGGGAGAGGCAAGGCTTAGGATGGTGCGTAGAGCTGAGAAGGAAAGTGCCGAGAGCAGCGTGTGTGCTGCTGCTTTGAGGGGTGCAGTTGAAGTTGTAGGCAGCAAGAGCTTTCTCAGCTGGCCCTTTTGTGAGCTCTGCTTTTGCCAGATGACTTCCATCTTACCCTCTTACCATCTTAGCCTCTCATTTTTGCATATCCCAAACCCCCTTCCAAACATCCAGCAGCTGCTTGTAAAGAAGAAGTCCTAGAACAAAAAGCCAGTGCTGCCTTTCATAGCCCCTTTGCTGTCTATGAAGTAGAGGAAAGAAGCTAGTGAGACGCACTTTCTTTCTCAACTCCATAGAGCGCATCCTTCTCTCAAGGTGGCAGAGTCCTTGGCGGAAGTGAAGCATCTGCAGCTGCAGTTCAGACTGAGAGATGTGCCAGGACAGGAAACATTTGCTGACCTTCCCTGTTCCCTGTGCAACATGATTCTCGCATCCCAGTCACTTTCACATACCTTCGGTATCCCTGAGTCCAAGCAGCTAAAGCTCACAGAGACAGAAGTGTCAGGAAGGAAAACGTTGCAAAAGCACCCCCTTCTCTTATCAGCATATAAATTGTGCACAACAGGCTGCGGCACCGAACCTTCCTTCTCAGATAGACATGCCATCACACTTTTCACTCTTGCAGCTCGGTTGAAAAGCTCCAGCAGCTGCTCCCGCAATAGCAAAAGGTTCTAGAAGTGAAAGCCAGTTTGGGGCTGCACCTTCTCCTTGCCGCATGTAAGCCACACCAAACTCCCTGATGCACTCTGTCCTCCCCTTCTCAAAGGAGTAGACGGTGGCATCAGGACACACCTGTGTCCCAGCAGCTGGGTGCCCAGCCGGGAGCAGGAGCAGGGCTGGGGCTGCTCCCAAAGTTGCCCCGCCCCAATGCCAGAGCCGGACATATGCTGAGGGGGGGCTGGATCAGGCTTTATTGTCCAGCTGCATGCCAGGAGTGAGCACAAAATCTACCTGCATTCTCTGCAGCATGCCATCCTGGAGCAGAGCCATTGCCAAAGGAAGCCGTGAGCCCGTGCCAAGCCAGTGCCGGAGTGGGATCCTAGCAGCACCTGTGGAAGCCGGGAGAGAGGAGCCCACCTGGAGCAGGTTCGTGCAGGATTAATCATCCCGTGGCTTCCCACCAGGGTCCTGTTGCTTCCAAAAGGCCCCACAGTGTCACTGTGGCCCCTCGGTTCCACCAGGTTCCATAGCGTCACTGTGGTGCCCAGGGTTCCGTCAGCTTCGCCAGCATCCCCACGGTCTGCAGAGCTCCCCGAGCTTCTGTGGTGTCACAGTGGAGGCAGGGTTGCATCAGGTTCCATAGCATCACCACGGTCTCCAGGGCTCCCAGAGGTTCTGTGGTGTCACAGAGGAGGCAGGGTTGCATCAGGTTCCATAGCATCACCACGGTCTCCAGGGCTCCAAGAGCTTCTGTGGTGTCACAGAGGAGGCAGGGTTGCATCAGGTTCAATAGCATCAGCACGGTCTCCAGGGCTCCCCTGAGCTTCTGTGGTGGTGTCACAGAGGAGCCAGGCTTCCTTGTAGTTCCCCAGCATCACAAAGGCTCTCCTGGGAGCCACGGGTCACAAAGCACCGTGGGCTCTGTGCAGCCCCGCTGTGTCACAATGGCCGCTGGCTTCCACGAGCCCCCGCAGTGTCCCAGTGGGCCCCGTGGCTTTAGGAGTGGGTGGCTGGGAGTTGGTGCCAGCGGCTGGGGGAGCAGCAGCAGGGACTGTGTGTGGACAGTGCCATGGCCACTTGTGTGGCCACTGGTGTCTCTGTGCCAGGCACAGCCGTGGTGTGTAACACCGGCTCTGGGTCCTTTGGCTGTGCAGGTGGCAGTCACGGCCTGGAGCAGGGCTGCTCCCGGGGGACAGCCTGGGGCAGGAGGCTGCTGGAGATTCATTCCCCACACTCCTTGTCATGAGGTGCTCAGAGTGATTGGAAAGGCTGTTGGCAGCAGGCAGTTCTCTGGGTTCAAGCTGTGGAGCTGTCAGCGGGAATGCAAAGGCCAAGCTGGTGAGCCTTTTGTCCTGGTGCCTTTAGTGTGTGAGCAGTCCCTGGTGCCGTTGTCTTTGGATCCTGAGTGTGGGAGAGGCAAGGCTTAGGATGGTGCGTAGAGCTGAGAAGGAAAGTGCCGAGAGCAGCATGTGTGCTGCTGCTTTGAGGGGTGCAGTTGAAGTTGTAGGCAGCAAGAGCTTTCTCAGCTGGCCCTTTTGTGAGCTCTGCTTTTGCCAGATGACTTCCATCTTACCCTCTTACCATCTTAGCCTCTCATTTTTGCATATCCCAAACCCCCTTCCAAACATCCAGCAGCTGCTTGTAAAGAAGAAGTCCTAGAACAAAAAGCCAGTGCTGCCTTTCATAGCCCCTTTGCTGTCTATGAAGTAGAGGAAAGAAGCTAGTGAGACGCACTTTCTTTCTCAACTCCATAGAGCGCATCCTTCTCTCAAGGTGGCAGAGTCCTTGGCAGAAGTGAAGCATCTGCAGCTGCAGTTCAGACTGAGAGATGTGCCAGGACAGGAAACATTTGCTGACCTTCCCTGTTCCCTGTGCAACATGATTCTCGCATCCCAGTCACTTTCACATACCTTCGGTATCCCTGAGTCCAAGCAGCTAAAGCTCACAGAGACAGAAGTGTCAGGAAGGAAAACGTTGCAAAAGCACCCCCTTCTCTTATCAGCATATAAATTGTGCACAACAGGCTGCGGCACCGAACCTTCCTTCTCAGATAGACATGCCATCACACTTTTCACTCTTGCAGCTCGGTTGAAAAGCTCCAGCAGCTGCTCCCGCAATAGCAAAAGGTTCTAGAAGTGAAAGCCAGTTTGGGGCTGCACCTTCTCCTTGCCGCATGTAAGCCACACCAAACTCCCTGATGCACTCTGTCCTCCCCTTCTCAAAGGAGTAGACGGTGGCATCAGGACACACCTGTGTCCCAGCAGCTGGGTGCCCAGCCGGGAGCAGGAGCAGGGCTGGGGCTGCTCCCAAAGTTGCCCCGCCCCAATGCCAGAGCCGGACATATGCTGAGGGGGGGCTGGATCAGGCTTTATTGTCCAGCTGCATGCCAGGAGTGAGCACAAAATCTACCTGCATTCTCTGCAGCATGCCATCCTGGAGCAGAGCCATTGCCAAAGGAAGCCGTGAGCCCGTGCCAAGCCAGTGCCGGAGTGGGATCCTAGCAGCACCTGTGGAAGCCGGGAGAGAGGAGCCCACCTGGAGCAGGTTCGTGCAGGATTAATCATCCCGTGGCTTCCCACCAGGGTCCTGTTGCTTCCAAAAGGCCCCACAGTGTCACTGTGGCCCCTCGGTTCCACCAGGTTCCATAGCGTCACTGTGGTGCCCAGGGTTCCGTCAGCTTCGCCAGCATCCCCACGGTCTGCAGAGCTCCCCGAGCTTCTGTGGTGTCACAGTGGAGGCAGGGTTGCATCAGGTTCCATAGCATCAGCACGGTCTCCAGGGCTCCCAGAGGTTCTGTGGTGTCACAGAGGAGGCAGGGTTGCATCAGGTTCCATAGCATCAGCACGGTCTCCAGGGCTCCAAGAGCTTCTGTGGTGTCACAGAGGAGGCAGGGTTGCATCAGGTTCAATAGCATCAGCACGGTCTCCAGGGCTCCCCTGAGCTTCTGTGGTGGTGTCACAGAGGAGCCAGGCTTCCTTGTAGTTCCCCAGGATCACAAAGGCTCTCCTGGGAGCCACGGGTCACAAAGCACCGTGGGCTCTGTGCAGCCCCGCTGTGTCACAATGGCCGCTGGCTTCCACGAGCCCCCGCAGTGTCCCAGTGGGCCCCGTGGCTTTAGGAGTGGGTGGCTGGGAGTTGGTGCCAGCGGCTGGGGGAGCAGCAGCAGAGACTGTGTGTGGACAGTGCCATGGCCACTTGTGTGGCCACTGGTGTCTCTGTGCCAGGCACAGCCGTGGTGTGTAACACCGGCTCTGGGTCCTTTGGCTGTGCAGGTGGCAGTCACAGCCTGGAGCAGGGCTGCTCCCGGGGGACAGCCTGGGGCAGGAGGCTGCTGGAGATTCATTCCCCACACTCCTTGTCATGAGGTGCTCAGAGTGATTGGAAAGGCTGTTGGCAGCAGGCAGTTCTCTGGGTTCAAGCTGTGGAGCTGTCAGCGGGAATGCAAAGGCCAAGCTGGTGAGCCTTTTGTCCTGGTGCCTTTAGTGTGTGAGCAGTCCCTGGTGCCGTTGTCTTTGGATCCTGAGTGTGGGAGAGGCAAGGCTTAGGATGGTGCGTAGAGCTGAGAAGGAAAGTGCCGAGAGCAGCATGTGTGCTGCTGCTTTGAGGGGTGCAGTTGAAGTTGTAGGCAGCAAGAGCTTTCTCAGCTGGCCCTTTTGTGAGCTCTGCTTTTGCCAGATGACTTCCATCTTACCCTCTTACCATCTTAGCCTCTCATTTTTGCATATCCCAAACCCCCTTCCAAACATCCAGCAGCTGCTTGTAAAGAAGAAGTCCTAGAACAAAAAGCCAGTGCTGCCTTTCATAGCCCCTTTGCTGTCTATGAAGTAGAGGAAAGAAGCTAGTGAGACGCACTTTCTTTCTCAACTCCATAGAGCGCATCCTTCTCTCAAGGTGGCAGAGTCCTTGGCAGAAGTGAAGCATCTGCAGCTGCAGTTCAGACTGAGAGATGTGCCAGGACAGGAAACATTTGCTGACCTTCCCTGTTCCCTGTGCAACATGATTCTCGCATCCCAGTCACTTTCACACACCTTCGGTACCCCTGAGTCCAAGCAGCTAAAGCTCACAGAGACAGAAGTGTCAGGAAGGAAAACGTTGCAAAAGCACCCCCTTCTCTTATCAGCATATAAATTGTGCACAACAGGCTGCGGCACCGAACCTTCCTTCTCAGATAGACATGCCATCACACTTTTCACTCTTGCAGCTCGGTTGAAAAGCTCCAGCAGCTGCTCCCGCAATAGCAAAAGGTTCTAGAAGTGAAAGCCAGTTTGGGGCTGCACCTTCTCCTTGCCGCATGTAAGCCACACCAAACTCCCTGATGCACTCTGTCCTCCCCTTCTCAAAGGAGTAGACGGTGGCATCAGGACACACCTGTGTCCCAGCAGCTGGGTGCCCAGCCGGGAGCAGGAGCAGGGCTGGGGCTGCTCCCAAAGTTGCCCCGCCCCAATGCCAGAGCCGGACATATGCTGAGGGGGGGCTGGATCAGGCTTTATTGTCCAGCTGCATGCCAGGAGTGAGCACAAAATCTACCTGCATTCTCTGCAGCATGCCATCCTGGAGCAGAGCCATTGCCAAAGGAAGCCGTGAGCCCGTGCCAAGCCAGTGCCGGAGTGGGATCCTAGCAGCACCTGTGGAAGCCGGGAGAGAGGAGCCCACCTGGAGCAGGTTCGTGCAGGATTAATCATCCCGTGGCTTCCCACCAGGGTCCTGTTGCTTCCAAAAGGCCCCACAGTGTCACTGTGGCCCCTCGGTTCCACCAGGTTCCATAGCGTCACTGTGGTGCCCAGGGTTCCGTCAGCTTCGCCAGCATCCCCACGGTCTGCAGAGCTCCCCGAGCTTCTGTGGTGTCACAGTGGAGGCAGGGTTGCATCAGGTTCCATAGCATCAGCACGGTCTCCAGGGCTCCCAGAGGTTCTGTGGTGTCACAGTGGAGGCAGGGTTGCATCAGGTTCCATAGCATCACCACAGTCTCCAGGGCTCCCTGAGCTTCTGTGGTGTCACAGTGGAGGCAGGGTTGCATCAGGTTCCATAGCATCAGCACGGTCTCCAGGGCTCCCAGAGGTTCTGTGGTGTCACAGAGGAGGCAGGGTTGCCTCAGGTTCCATAGCATCACCACGGTCTCCAGGGCTCCAAGAGCTTCTGTGGTGTCACAGAGGAGGCAGGGTTGCATCAGGTTCAATAGCATCAGCACGGTCTCCAGGGCTCCCCTGAGCTTCTGTGGTGGTGTCACAGAGGAGCCAGGCTTCCTTGTAGTTCCCCAGCATCACAAAGGCTCTCCTGGGAGCCACCGGTCACAAAGCACCGTGGGCTCTGTGCAGCCCCGCTGTGTCACAATGGCCGCTGGCTTCCACGAGCCCCCGCAGTGTCCCAGTGGGCCCCGTGGCTTTAGGAGTGGGTGGCTGGGAGTTGGTGCCAGCGGCTGGGGGAGCAGCAGCAGGGACTGTGTGTGGACAGTGCCATGGCCACTTGTGTGGCCACTGGTGTCTCTGTGCCAGGCACAGCCGTGGTGTGTAACACCGGCTCTGGGTCCTTTGGCTGTGCAGGTGGCAGTCACGGCCTGGAGCAGGGCTGCTCCCGGGGGACAGCCTGGGGCAGGAGGCTGCTGGAGATTCATTCCCCACACTCCTTGTCATGAGGTGCTCAGAGTGATTGGAAAGGCTGTTGGCAGCAGGCAGTTCTCTGGGTTCAAGCTGTGGAGGTGTCAGCGGGAATGCAAAGGCCAAGCTGGTGAGCCTTTTGTCCTGGTGCCTTTAGTGTGTGAGCAGTCCCTGGTGCCGTTGTCTTTGGATCCTGAGTGTGGGAGAGGCAAGGCTTAGGATGGTGCGTAGAGCTGAGAAGGAAAGTGCCGAGAGCAGCGTGTGTGCTGCTGCTTTGAGGGGTGCAGTTGAAGTTGTAGGCAGCAAGAGCTTTCTCAGCTGGCCCTTTTGTGAGCTCTGCTTTTGCCAGATGACTTCCATCTTACCCTCTTACCATCTTAGCCTCTCATTTTTGCATATCCCAAACCCCCTTCCAAACATCCAGCAGCTGCTTGTAAAGAAGAAGTCCTAGAACAAAAAGCCAGTGCTGCCTTTCATAGCCCCTTTGCTGTCTATGAAGTAGAGGAAAGAAGCTAGTGAGACGCACTTTCTTTCTCAACTCCATAGAGCGCATCCTTCTCTCAAGGTGGCAGAGTCCTTGGCGGAAGTGAAGCATCTGCAGCTGCAGTTCAGACTGAGAGATGTGCCAGGACAGGAAACATTTGCTGACCTTCCCTGTTCCCTGTGCAACATGATTCTCGCATCCCAGTCACTTTCACATACCTTCGGCATCCCTGAGTCCAAGCAGCTAAAGCTCACAGAGACAGAAGTGTCAGGAAGGAAAACGTTCCAAAAGCACCCCCTTCTCTTATCAGCATATAAATTGTGCACAACAGGCTGCGGCACCGAACCTTCCTTCTCAGATAGACATGCCATCACACTTTTCACTCTTGCAGCTCGGTTGAAAAGCTCCAGCAGCTGCTCCCGCAATAGCAAAAGGTTCTAGAAGTGAAAGCCAGTTTGGGGCTGCACCTTCTCCTTGCCGCATGTAAGCCACACCAAACTCCCTGATGCACTCTGTCCTCCCCTTCTCAAAGGAGTAGACGGTGGCATCAGGACACACCTGTGTCCCAGCAGCTGGGTGCCCAGCCAGGAGCAGGAGCAGGGCTGGGGCTGCTCCCAAAGTTGCCCCGCCCCAATGCCAGAGCCGGACATATGCTGAGGGGGGGCTGGATCAGGCTTTATTGTCCAGCTGCATGCCAGGAGTGAGCACAAAATCTACCTGCATTCTCTGCAGCATGCCATCCTGGAGCAGAGCCATTGCCAAAGGAAGCCGTGAGCCCGTGCCAAGCCAGTGCCGGAGTGGGATCCTAGCAGCACCTGTGGAAGCCGGGAGAGAGGAGCCCACCTGGAGCAGGTTCGTGCAGGATTAATCATCCCGTGGCTTCCCACCAGGGTCCTGTTGCTTCCAAAAGGCCCCACAGTGTCACTGTGGCCCCTCGGTTCCACCAGGTTCCATAGCGTCACTGTGGTGCCCAGGGTTCCGTCAGCTTCGCCAGCATCCCCACGGTCTGCAGAGCTCCCCGAGCTTCTGTGGTGTCACAGTGGAGGCAGGGTTGCATCAGGTTCCATAGCATCAGCACGGTCTCCAGGGCTCCCAGAGGTTCTGTGGTGTCACAGTGGAGGCAGGGTTGCATCAGGTTCCATAGCATCACCACAGTCTCCAGGGCTCCCTGAGCTTCTGTGGTGTCACAGTGGAGGCAGGGTTGCATCAGGTTCCATAGCATCAGCACGGTCTCCAGGGCTCCCAGAGGTTCTGTGGTGTCACAGAGGAGGCAGGGTTGCCTCAGGTTCCATAGCATCACCACGGTCTCCAGGGCTCCAAGAGCTTCTGTGGTGTCACAGAGGAGGCAGGGTTGCATCAGGTTCAATAGCATCAGCACGGTCTCCAGGGCTCCCCTGAGCTTCTGTGGTGGTGTCACAGAGGAGCCAGGCTTCCTTGTAGTTCCCCAGCATCACAAAGGCTCTCCTGGGAGCCACGGGTCACAAAGCACCGTGGGCTCTGTGCAGCCCCGCTGTGTCACAATGGCCGCTGGCTTCCACGAGCCCCCGCAGTGTCCCAGTGGGCCCCGTGGCTTTAGGAGTGGGTGGCTGGGAGTTGGTGCCAGCGGCTGGGGGAGCAGCAGCAGGGACTGTGTGTGGACAGTGCCATGGCCACTTGTGTGGCCACTGGTGTCTCTGTGCCAGGCACAGCCGTGGTGTGTAACACCGGCTCTGGGTCCTTTGGCTGTGCAGGTGGCAGTCACGGCCTGGAGCAGGGCTGCTCCCGGGGGACAGCCTGGGGCAGGAGGCTGCTGGAGATTCATTCCCCACACTCCTTGTCATGAGGTGCTCAGAGTGATTGGAAAGGCTGTTGGCAGCAGGCAGTTCTCTGGGTTCAAGCTGTGGAGCTGTCAGCGGGAATGCAAAGGCCAAGCTGGTGAGCCTTTTGTCCTGGTGCCTTTAGTGTGTGAGCAGTCCCTGGTGCCGTTGTCTTTGGATCCTGAGTGTGGGAGAGGCAAGGCTTAGGATGGTGCGTAGAGCTGAGAAGGAAAGTGCCGAGAGCAGCGTGTGTGCTGCTGCTTTGAGGGGTGCAGTTGAAATTGTAGGCAGCAAGAGCTTTCTCAGCTGGCCCTTTTGTGAGCTCTGCTTTTGCCAGATGACTTCCATCTTACCCTCTTACCATCTTAGCCTCTCATTTTTGCATATCCCAAACCCCCTTCCAAACATCCAGCAGCTGCTTGTAAAGAAGAAGTCCTAGAACAAAAAGCCAGTGCTGCCTTTCATAGCCCCTTTGCTGTCTATGAAGTAGAGGAAAGAAGCTAGTGAGACGCACTTTCTTTCTCAACTCCATAGAGCGCATCCTTCTCTCAAGGTGGCAGAGTCCTTGGCAGAAGTGAAGCATCTGCAGCTGCAGTTCAGACTGAGAGATGTGCCAGGACAGGAAACATTTGCTGACCTTCCCTGTTCCCTGTGCAACATGATTCTCGCATCCCAGTCACTTTCACATACCTTCGGTATCCCTGAGTCCAAGCAGCTAAAGCTCACAGAGACAGAAGTGTCAGGAAGGAAAACGTTCCAAAAGCACCCCCTTCTCTTATCAGCATATAAATTGTGCACAACAGGCTGCGGCACCGAACCTTCCTTCTCAGATAGACATGCCATCACACTTTTCACTCTTGCAGCTCGGTTGAAAAGCTCCAGCAGCTGCTCCCGCAATAGCAAAAGGTTCTAGAAGTGAAAGCCAGTTTGGGGCTGCACCTTCTCCTTGCCGCATGTAAGCCACACCAAACTCCCTGATGCACTCTGTCCTCCCCTTCTCAAAGGAGTAGACGGTGGCATCAGGACACACCTGTGTCCCAGCAGCTGGGTGGCCAGCCGGGAGCAGGAGCAGGGCTGGGGCTGCTCCCAAAGTTGCCCCGCCCCAATGCCAGAGCCGGACATATGCTGAGGGGGGGCTGGATCAGGCTTTATTGTCCAGCTGCATGCCAGGAGTGAGCACAAAATCTACCTGCATTCTCTGCAGCATGCCATCCTGGAGCAGAGCCATTGCCAAAGGAAGCCGTGAGCCCGTGCCAAGCCAGTGCCGGAGTGGGATCCTAGCAGCACCTGTGGAAGCCGGGAGAGAGGAGCCCACCTGGAGCAGGTTCGTGCAGGATTAATCATCCCGTGGCTTCCCACCAGGGTCCTGTTGCTTCCAAAAGGCCCCACAGTGTCACTGTGGCCCCTCGGTTCCACCAGGTTCCATAGCGTCACTGTGGTGCCCAGGGTTCCGTCAGCTTCGCCAGCATCCCCACGGTCTGCAGAGCTCCCCGAGCTTCTGTGGTGTCACAGTGGAGGCAGGGTTGCATCAGGTTCCATAGCATCAGCACGGTCTCCAGGGCTCCCAGAGGTTCTGTGGTGTCACAGAGGAGGCAGGGTTGCATCAGGTTCCATAGCATCAGCACGGTCTCCAGGGCTCCAAGAGCTTCTGTGGTGTCACAGAGGAGGCAGGGTTGCATCAGGTTCAATAGCATCAGCACGGTCTCCAGGGCTCCCCTGAGCTTCTGTGGTGGTGTCACAGAGGAGCCAGGCTTCCTTGTAGTTCCCCAGGATCACAAAGGCTCTCCTGGGAGCCACGGGTCACAAAGCACCGTGGGCTCTGTGCAGCCCCGCTGTGTCACAATGGCCGCTGGCTTCCACGAGCCCCCGCAGTGTCCCAGTGGGCCCCGTGGCTTTAGGAGTGGGTGGCTGGGAGTTGGTGCCAGCGGCTGGGGGAGCAGCAGCAGGGACTGTGTGTGGACAGTGCCATGGCCACTTGTGTGGCCACTGGTGTCTCTGTGCCAGGCACAGCCGTGGTGTGTAACACCGGCTCTGGGTCCTTTGGCTGTGCAGGTGGCAGTCACAGCCTGGAGCAGGGCTGCTCCCGGGGGACAGCCTGGGGCAGGAGGCTGCTGGAGATTCATTCCCCACACTCCTTGTCATGAGGTGCTCAGAGTGATTGGAAAGGCTGTTGGCAGCAGGCAGTTCTCTGGGTTCAAGCTGTGGAGCTGTCAGCGGGAATGCAAAGGCCAAGCTGGTGAGCCTTTTGTCCTGGTGCCTTTAGTGTGTGAGCAGTCCCTGGTGCCGTTGTCTTTGGATCCTGAGTGTGGGAGAGGCAAGGCTTAGGATGGTGCGTAGAGCTGAGAAGGAAAGTGCCGAGAGCAGCATGTGTGCTGCTGCTTTGAGGGGTGCAGTTGAAGTTGTAGGCAGCAAGAGCTTTCTCAGCTGGCCCTTTTGTGAGCTCTGCTTTTGCCAGATGACTTCCATCTTACCCTCTTACCATCTTAGCCTCTCATTTTTGCATATCCCAAACCCCCTTCCAAACATCCAGCAGCTGCTTGTAAAGAAGAAGTCCTAGAACAAAAAGCCAGTGCTGCCTTTCATAGCCCCTTTGCTGTCTATGAAGTAGAGGAAAGAAGCTAGTGAGACGCACTTTCTTTCTCAACTCCATAGAGCGCATCCTTCTCTCAAGGTGGCAGAGTCCTTGGCAGAAGTGAAGCATCTGCAGCTGCAGTTCAGACTGAGAGATGTGCCAGGACAGGAAACATTTGCTGACCTTCCCTGTTCCCTGTGCAACATGATTCTCGCATCCCAGTCACTTTCACACACCTTCGGTACCCCTGAGTCCAAGCAGCTAAAGCTCACAGAGACAGAAGTGTCAGGAAGGAAAACGTTGCAAAAGCACCCCCTTCTCTTATCAGCATATAAATTGTGCACAACAGGCTGCGGCACCGAACCTTCCTTCTCAGATAGACATGCCATCACACTTTTCACTCTTGCAGCTCGGTTGAAAAGCTCCAGCAGCTGCTCCCGCAATAGCAAAAGGTTCTAGAAGTGAAAGCCAGTTTGGGGCTGCACCTTCTCCTTGCCGCATGTAAGCCACACCAAACTCCCTGATGCACTCTGTCCTCCCCTTCTCAAAGGAGTAGACGGTGGCATCAGGACACACCTGTGTCCCAGCAGCTGGGTGCCCAGCCGGGAGCAGGAGCAGGGCTGGGGCTGCTCCCAAAGTTGCCCCGCCCCAATGCCAGAGCCGGACATATGCTGAGGGGGGGCTGGATCAGGCTTTATTGTCCAGCTGCATGCCAGGAGTGAGCACAAAATCTACCTGCATTCTCTGCAGCATGCCATCCTGGAGCAGAGCCATTGCCAAAGGAAGCCGTGAGCCCGTGCCAAGCCAGTGCCGGAGTGGGATCCTAGCAGCACCTGTGGAAGCCGGGAGAGAGGAGCCCACCTGGAGCAGGTTCGTGCAGGATTAATCATCCCGTGGCTTCCCACCAGGGTCCTGTTGCTTCCAAAAGGCCCCACAGTGTCACTGTGGCCCCTCGGTTCCACCAGGTTCCATAGCGTCACTGTGGTGCCCAGGGTTCCGTCAGCTTCGCCAGCATCCCCACGGTCTGCAGAGCTCCCCGAGCTTCTGTGGTGTCACAGTGGAGGCAGGGTTGCATCAGGTTCCATAGCATCAGCACGGTCTCCAGGGCTCCCAGAGGTTCTGTGGTGTCACAGTGGAGGCAGGGTTGCATCAGGTTCCATAGCATCACCACAGTCTCCAGGGCTCCCTGAGCTTCTGTGGTGTCACAGTGGAGGCAGGGTTGCATCAGGTTCCATAGCATCAGCACGGTCTCCAGGGCTCCCAGAGGTTCTGTGGTGTCACAGAGGAGGCAGGGTTGCCTCAGGTTCCATAGCATCACCACGGTCTCCAGGGCTCCAAGAGCTTCTGTGGTGTCACAGAGGAGGCAGGGTTGCATCAGGTTCAATAGCATCAGCACGGTCTCCAGGGCTCCCCTGAGCTTCTGTGGTGGTGTCACAGAGGAGCCAGGCTTCCTTGTAGTTCCCCAGCATCACAAAGGCTCTCCTGGGAGCCACGGGTCACAAAGCACCGTGGGCTCTGTGCAGCCCCGCTGTGTCACAATGGCCGCTGGCTTCCACGAGCCCCCGCAGTGTCCCAGTGGGCCCCGTGGCTTTAGGAGTGGGTGGCTGGGAGTTGGTGCCAGCGGCTGGGGGAGCAGCAGCAGGGACTGTGTGTGGACAGTGCCATGGCCACTTGTGTGGCCACTGGTGTCTCTGTGCCAGGCACAGCCGTGGTGTGTAACACCGGCTCTGGGTCCTTTGGCTGTGCAGGTGGCAGTCACGGCCTGGAGCAGGGCTGCTCCCGGGGGACAGCCTGGGGCAGGAGGCTGCTGGAGATTCATTCCCCACACTCCTTGTCATGAGGTGCTCAGAGTGATTGGAAAGGCTGTTGGCAGCAGGCAGTTCTCTGGGTTCAAGCTGTGGAGGTGTCAGCGGGAATGCAAAGGCCAAGCTGGTGAGCCTTTTGTCCTGGTGCCTTTAGTGTGTGAGCAGTCCCTGGTGCCGTTGTCTTTGGATCCTGAGTGTGGGAGAGGCAAGGCTTAGGATGGTGCGTAGAGCTGAGAAGGAAAGTGCCGAGAGCAGCGTGTGTGCTGCTGCTTTGAGGGGTGCAGTTGAAGTTGTAGGCAGCAAGAGCTTTCTCAGCTGGCCCTTTTGTGAGCTCTGCTTTTGCCAGATGACTTCCATCTTACCCTCTTACCATCTTAGCCTCTCATTTTTGCATATCCCAAACCCCCTTCCAAACATCCAGCAGCTGCTTGTAAAGAAGAAGTCCTAGAACAAAAAGCCAGTGCTGCCTTTCATAGCCCCTTTGCTGTCTATGAAGTAGAGGAAAGAAGCTAGTGAGACGCACTTTCTTTCTCAACTCCATAGAGCGCATCCTTCTCTCAAGGTGGCAGAGTCCTTGGCGGAAGTGAAGCATCTGCAGCTGCAGTTCAGACTGAGAGATGTGCCAGGACAGGAAACATTTGCTGACCTTCCCTGTTCCCTGTGCAACATGATTCTCGCATCCCAGTCACTTTCACATACCTTCGGCATCCCTGAGTCCAAGCAGCTAAAGCTCACAGAGACAGAAGTGTCAGGAAGGAAAACGTTCCAAAAGCACCCCCTTCTCTTATCAGCATATAAATTGTGCACAACAGGCTGCGGCACCGAACCTTCCTTCTCAGATAGACATGCCATCACACTTTTCACTCTTGCAGCTCGGTTGAAAAGCTCCAGCAGCTGCTCCCGCAATAGCAAAAGGTTCTAGAAGTGAAAGCCAGTTTGGGGCTGCACCTTCTCCTTGCCGCATGTAAGCCACACCAAACTCCCTGATGCACTCTGTCCTCCCCTTCTCAAAGGAGTAGACGGTGGCATCAGGACACACCTGTGTCCCAGCAGCTGGGTGCCCAGCCAGGAGCAGGAGCAGGGCTGGGGCTGCTCCCAAAGTTGCCCCGCCCCAATGCCAGAGCCGGACATATGCTGAGGGGGGGCTGGATCAGGCTTTATTGTCCAGCTGCATGCCAGGAGTGAGCACAAAATCTACCTGCATTCTCTGCAGCATGCCATCCTGGAGCAGAGCCATTGCCAAAGGAAGCCGTGAGCCCGTGCCAAGCCAGTGCCGGAGTGGGATCCTAGCAGCACCTGTGGAAGCCGGGAGAGAGGAGCCCACCTGGAGCAGGTTCGTGCAGGATTAATCATCCCGTGGCTTCCCACCAGGGTCCTGTTGCTTCCAAAAGGCCCCACAGTGTCACTGTGGCCCCTCGGTTCCACCAGGTTCCATAGCGTCACTGTGGTGCCCAGGGTTCCGTCAGCTTCGCCAGCATCCCCACGGTCTGCAGAGCTCCCCGAGCTTCTGTGGTGTCACAGTGGAGGCAGGGTTGCATCAGGTTCCATAGCATCAGCACGGTCTCCAGGGCTCCCAGAGGTTCTGTGGTGTCACAGTGGAGGCAGGGTTGCATCAGGTTCCATAGCATCACCACAGTCTCCAGGGCTCCCTGAGCTTCTGTGGTGTCACAGTGGAGGCAGGGTTGCATCAGGTTCCATAGCATCAGCACGGTCTCCAGGGCTCCCAGAGGTTCTGTGGTGTCACAGAGGAGGCAGGGTTGCCTCAGGTTCCATAGCATCACCACGGTCTCCAGGGCTCCAAGAGCTTCTGTGGTGTCACAGAGGAGGCAGGGTTGCATCAGGTTCAATAGCATCAGCACGGTCTCCAGGGCTCCCCTGAGCTTCTGTGGTGGTGTCACAGAGGAGCCAGGCTTCCTTGTAGTTCCCCAGCATCACAAAGGCTCTCCTGGGAGCCACGGGTCACAAAGCACCGTGGGCTCTGTGCAGCCCCGCTGTGTCACAATGGCCGCTGGCTTCCACGAGCCCCCGCAGTGTCCCAGTGGGCCCCGTGGCTTTAGGAGTGGGTGGCTGGGAGTTGGTGCCAGCGGCTGGGGGAGCAGCAGCAGGGACTGTGTGTGGACAGTGCCATGGCCACTTGTGTGGCCACTGGTGTCTCTGTGCCAGGCACAGCCGTGGTGTGTAACACCGGCTCTGGGTCCTTTGGCTGTGCAGGTGGCAGTCACGGCCTGGAGCAGGGCTGCTCCCGGGGGACAGCCTGGGGCAGGAGGCTGCTGGAGATTCATTCCCCACACTCCTTGTCATGAGGTGCTCAGAGTGATTGGAAAGGCTGTTGGCAGCAGGCAGTTCTCTGGGTTCAAGCTGTGGAGCTGTCAGCGGGAATGCAAAGGCCAAGCTGGTGAGCCTTTTGTCCTGGTGCCTTTAGTGTGTGAGCAGTCCCTGGTGCCGTTGTCTTTGGATCCTGAGTGTGGGAGAGGCAAGGCTTAGGATGGTGCGTAGAGCTGAGAAGGAAAGTGCCGAGAGCAGCGTGTGTGCTGCTGCTTTGAGGGGTGCAGTTGAAATTGTAGGCAGCAAGAGCTTTCTCAGCTGGCCCTTTTGTGAGCTCTGCTTTTGCCAGATGACTTCCATCTTACCCTCTTACCATCTTAGCCTCTCATTTTTGCATATCCCAAACCCCCTTCCAAACATCCAGCAGCTGCTTGTAAAGAAGAAGTCCTAGAACAAAAAGCCAGTGCTGCCTTTCATAGCCCCTTTGCTGTCTATGAAGTAGAGGAAAGAAGCTAGTGAGACGCACTTTCTTTCTCAACTCCATAGAGCGCATCCTTCTCTCAAGGTGGCAGAGTCCTTGGCAGAAGTGAAGCATCTGCAGCTGCAGTTCAGACTGAGAGATGTGCCAGGACAGGAAACATTTGCTGACCTTCCCTGTTCCCTGTGCAACATGATTCTCGCATCCCAGTCACTTTCACATACCTTCGGTATCCCTGAGTCCAAGCAGCTAAAGCTCACAGAGACAGAAGTGTCAGGAAGGAAAACGTTCCAAAAGCACCCCCTTCTCTTATCAGCATATAAATTGTGCACAACAGGCTGCGGCACCGAACCTTCCTTCTCAGATAGACATGCCATCACACTTTTCACTCTTGCAGCTCGGTTGAAAAGCTCCAGCAGCTGCTCCCGCAATAGCAAAAGGTTCTAGAAGTGAAAGCCAGTTTGGGGCTGCACCTTCTCCTTGC